>NC_087371.1:19052854-19290354 GCF_031761385.1 Necator americanus
CACAAGTACAAACGCTGTGAGTAGAACAATACCACAAAACATTTTACTAAGGTTGACCAAGGTATTATTGTTGTAGAAATCCTTCTGTGGTTTTGAAGCGGAATCGAACGCGGTTGATCCAAACGCTAATCTGGAATCTATGGAACATTATTTCCAATTCTTCGCGGAAACCAGACTGAGCACTCTTGAACCCACAATGACAAAACTTCAAGAATTCTTGGACACTTCTCGTGCATTTTTTGGGGAAAATTGTGATTTTAGTTAGATTTCACTTTCCTTTCACTAAATCCACACAATACGTCAAGAAAAGCATGCATAGTATATGACTTACCTTCGTGTGGAAGACTGCTGATAGACGGGCATCTGAAATATCCTCATTAAGTCTTTTAAAACGATAATCGCATTCTAAGTCATTCTCTGTAGTCTTCTAGATGAAAAGAAAAAGAGTGAACGCTCACGAGTTCGACACTGTAGTCGCTATATTTACTAGGAAATAATGGTAGAATTATCGATAGAAGGAAATTTTGGTGAGGAGAAATGGTATTGTTAGAAGCAATGGGGGTCTAGTGAGAAGTGAATGAAGAAATCGCATTATGTGCGTACAATAATTGGTAGGAGCAGGCAACTCGTAAGTCGCGAGACGAGACCTTCGTGAACGAGGCGCAAGTGAAAAAAGTCAGGGAAAAAACGTGACGTTAGCCACTAACATTTAGCCACTAACAAGTCGGAACCATCTTCATCTACCATGTACGAGGTTCAGGTCGATTTTCAACAATAAAAGTATATTTCGAAATTGTAGGCGTTCTGAGTACACATCAGCACTGTGTATAGGGTCCGTTTTTCAAAAGATTACAGGAAAATTGATCCGCCAGGACAACTTTCAGTTTCTCGTTGATGTTTTTAAATCTCAGAAGCAACAAATTACCGCAGTCTTCAGTGGAGAAAATTTGTAGGTGTCCTTAATTACGTCCACAGCTGTTTTCTGGGCGTGTGCCAAATAAGATTTTCAGATACATATATTTACATTATTTTCAGGTATGCTCGCAACTATTTTGTTGCCATTCTTATTCCCTTATTCTTATGCCCTTAATGTTGTAAAGGATTGGTGTTCTGGCAGCCAAGAATTCAGTACAATCCTTCAACTTTTGTCAAAATATCTTACGAGAAGTTACTTTATAGTTTATGGAATGACAACGGACAGTGAAATCTAAAAAAAACAGCCTAACAAACCGGAGAACAGCAAATACGTAAGATCTACGAAAATAAAGATTTGTATTTCTTCTTCTCACAATAACGACCATCTCGGAATATTTGTGAAAGAAAAATTTCAATCTACGCAAGTCCTAGCCAACGTTACTTGCTTCCAATCTTACGCAACGGGATGAAGGAGAGGATGAGTCACAGCTAATTTGCTTTAGTGAGGTAATTTAGAACGGAAATGGAGATGAATACAATTATGTAAGATGCGATTTATTTGAAATAACCCCAAGGATCTAGAATATAGGTCCTGACTCAACAGTTAACTTACATTAGGAATTCCACTCTTCTCACCGACTTCCGCGCTCAGCTCGAAGGATGGCAGAGAGACACGACGATCGAATCGCTTCGAGACAATACCAAAGACCTACGAATGGGGTTTGATTAGGTTACATTCCGAATGAGGGAACAAAAACTCAAACAAACGGACACAAAGCTTTTACTTGCGGAGGAATTCTCCTACCTTCGCTGCCATCGTAACCAGCACTCCGATGCGGCTGCCAGATGTTGAAGGATTGCATTCAAAATCGCACGGCATCACTTTGCTCATCTTCTCGGGAACTGTCTAAGGAAAGTTTTTGAGATTACAGGTATTTGTCAGAATAGTGAGAAGTACGGAAACGTGAAAGTACGAGTGTAAACAAATGGCACCAGCGGAGGTTACTTCCCTTGAACGGTACCCTGGAGAAGTGGTTTTGGTCTGAAATCTTGGCTAATGGCCGTCCTTGCAAGTAAAGAACGCACAATGTGTCCATTAGAATAAGGGATAGCCGAGATTTGATTTAGGCAATGTGACGACGATGAGAAATTTGTGATTGTCCCAGAGGCGAATTGAATGAAGAGAAAAAATGTATGAACATATACGTAGAGCTGAGTGAGAGCAGCCGAAGAAGATCGATTAATTTGTTGTTAGTAGGAGGCGTATCCGGTTTTCTTCCGGATTAGAAGGGTATTCGTCTAACCACTGTTAAGTGATGAGGCATCCAAGCAACGCCGATCCTCGAGTACTCCTTAGATGGACTACTGATGATTTCCTGATTTTCGTTTAATGCTCGACGTTTGTAACTTTTGAACGCCAAAAATCAAAATAAGGATACCGTAGCGACTGACGTGAAGGGAACGTATTTACAACCAGAGTTGAATAAGCAATGCAGGGTGCATAAAACATTAGCGGAGATTTTTCCTACGCCTAGAGACCACTTTTACTGTTTCTTCAGAAAAACTATGCGCCAAATTTTCCTGTAGTGATTGCTGACCAAGAGTTCCTCGTCTGTCGCATGTAGACGGAATGATTTGAGCTTGGAGAATGACCTTAGTCTCAGACGTGTATGCACATATGAAAACAGTGTGAGAGTACGAGACTCATTTTACGAGCTCCCTCTTTCATACTACTACGGTATTGGGAAAAATACAACTACGCTACTAACCTGTGTCCCAAAATCGGTTTCTGACGGAATAAGCCGCCGCAAACCGTCCGCCGCTCCCTGGGAATGGGCAAGATTAGATGAACATAGTCAGGCTGGGAATTCTGAACGTTGCAAGTCGAAATTAATCTAAAATTTCTTGAGAGATTGTCTTTCTGCGAGAACTGGCTATTTCAAGTATGGAAATAAGGCTGCGAAAATCACGTTTATGTAAAAGTCGAAAATCCCACCAATATCGTTACTCGAAAATCACGACCCGGTATGTGTTCGATGCTATGTAAGACCATAAACCACGTAAAAAAAAGAGAGTCTTAGGCTTCACGACGCCGGCGCACTAATTCGACGTCGTGGGACCCGTCCCACCCCATTATATAGCTATCTGGCGCCGACACACCATTTCGACGCCCGTGGACCCGTCGCATCCCCTTTTGGAATCGCGTTTCACATACACAGACATACACAGACACACAGACACACACAGACACACACACAGACACACACACACACACACACACACACACGACAGACGAAGCCCTTTATTATATAGCATGAATTATCCATCGAATTTTGCAACAATCGACTAGTCGGCCAAAATAGCACAATAGTAATAGTAGTAATAGTAAACAGGGAAGCATCTTTTTTAATTAACTAAGTCGACAATTCTATTGTGTTTTTAGAACTACAGATACTTCCCGAAATCTGATGTATACATGAATGAAAACATTCCGCTTATAAAGCTGCACAAAAATTGAAGCAATTCACAGAGGGGACAACATGAGGATGCTCAATAGGCTCAGCACACTGAACAAGTTCGCCTCCCGGCCTCTTCATCACACACAGAACCATGAACTTCGCAAATTGTTGTCGGTCACAAAATGACGTTTCAGTGTTCAAAACAGCAGAATTCCGACCATAATGGGATAGGATTCCTTGGAGAATTGGAAAATATTTCCATTTTTCTGAGTAGGAAATTCAATCGCTGACCGAATAGATTTTGTAATGTTTTTATTTGTTAAAATTTTCAATTTTTTTCTGTGGTTAACGATCCAGTGGTTTGGTAGACAAAAAAGCTGACCGCTAGTTCTGGTTATTCCTCCTCAGAACTTCTGATAATAGTCGTAAAGAGGTGACAGAAATTGCCGACGGACCAAAGGAAATAAGGTCCGTCAGTAGACAGAAACTTCTTACTGAATTTTCACCATGAATGCATTTTGAAAGGATAGAAAATTTAAGCAAATCTTGACCAAAAAGCGCTCTGATCAAGTATTTATAGAGCTAACAGACTTACTAGTATAAAATTGCCTCTACCTCCATACGAAATATAAAATGCATTCGAACCAAACTCAGTACACTTAGAAAAGACGGCCAGAACAAACTAGGAGGAACGAGCTATAAATATGCGAAAAATATCAATAAGTACGTTTCGAAGCTTATGGATTATTCCAGCATATCTCATCCCGCAAAAATTGGAAAATCTTTGATTTCGGAACTGCAGACAAAACCTGGGACAAGATGGGATTTCTCGCTGCTCACTCCCGACAACCAACCATGTCATTCATTTATTGTTAATGAACTATGAGCTAAAAAATTGGATTCCACAAATTCCGTCCATCATCGACGCAACAGTTCCGCATAAAATTTTCCAATCGGTTTTTTCTGCAACTTTTTGGTAGGTGCGATTTTCGAGGAGACACAACGCGTAGCTCGAGACCGGACGCGAAAGTGTGCGCCGCCGCAAGGAACGGGACCGGCCACTCACAAAGCTACCGTTATATTGCGCAAAAATTCAAGTGAAACACAACCCCCTTCAATTGGATTCGACTTAAACCTTGAGACGCGTCTTTGGCTCTCACCTAAAATCGTTTGGACTACTAATTTCCTCTCTCTCCGACGCAACAACTCCGCCCCGGAATCATTTTATCAGCTTTTTCTTTTTTTCTCCCTTGTCTTCAAATAAATCAAAAATTGAGCAGTATTTTCTAAGAGGAGACCTATATGAAATCGTTTTGCATGTGCGTAGCTGCCTGCATGAGCGGTTCAGGTATAGTGAAGATGACCATTTGGAGCAAAACGCCGTTTTTGAAAACGTAAACAGAAATTGAAAAAGTAGCTTGTCGTAGGAGGATGTGTAGAATGATACAGTGATTTCTCGCGCTGAAAGCATAGGATATGGTGGCCAGGTGGTGATCTGTGATATGATATGGTGGTAGGTGGCTCAACGTGGGTGTTATTGATGCTACAGCAATTCGCCTGAAATCCGCAGTTCTATTAATTAATAACAAGGTTCTTCGAAAATCGGCACGTAAGTCTGTTTATGTGAATGTCCTCTTCACATATTTAAGCGAATAAATCTGTTTTGACGAAACTTTGTACACATACACTTTGGCGCATAGATCGCCAGTAGTTCACTTTTTTCTTCAAAAAATATCGATACTTACGGAAAGAGAACAATGTGATTGAATCTACGATTACAACTAATGCATATGTACAGAAAAAACCACACATTCAAATGAAAACACGTGTGCACGTATACTACAGAAAGAAAATGACGCGAAAGAAACGATGAGTTTGCTGCGATGTTTTTCCTTCGGATCAAACTGTCTCAGGACCTGCACGTCTCTCTCATCTCCATTCGAAAAGAAAGACAAACCTACGCGCGTATCATCTGAAGATGACAGATGCAATTTTGCAACTAAGCAACTCGGGATCCCTTGTGAGAAGGACATCCGTGGAAATTTGATAAGTAGTAAAACCGTTTCTTGACGAGAAAGAGGAACTTTCCATTTAAAAGAACTCATAAACTCCCATCCCTCTATCATTAATTTGAAGGCGATCACTTACGGCTACGTCCATCTAATTTGCTTCCTAACGGAAACGAGGGAATTTGACGCATTTTTCGACGCTGCAGTCGCAACTCCCTCAAGAAGCCCGGGGAAATGAGACATCAGAACTACTTTTACAAGAACACGCCCAAAAAAGTTGACTTGCGCGCCCTCAAAAAAGGGTACTCTGTAATTCGTTAAGGTTAGTAAGCTCCAGTGTAATTATTTTTAACCTCATTACATTTGACAACGAATGTGGTTTGTCTGGATATCACAAATGGTATTTCGTGGTCTTAGCATGAAAGGGTGGATAAAAAAGAGCGAGAGGGGGCAGTCAATGGCGCCCTTATTTCTTGAAGTAAATAATTAAAGCAATTGGGGCATCAAGGTTTAAGCATTTATCTTAGAGGATCTGAGACATGCAAGCTAACGTTACTAAGAGAAAAAAGTGAATTAGAGCTTTAGAAAAAAGTTGAAAAATAAGGGAGCGACTGATTGCCCCTCTTCCCCTTCCTCCCCCAACTACATTTTCCCCGCAAGTCTTATTTAAATACAACTTTTTTTTTTACTTTTTTAAAGTTTTACTCACATATATCCCACTTCTTTTTGTCATATGATCTTTTTTATCTTACTTAGTTCGGATGTGCATCCTCTCCCTACTGAGATGCTTCTGAGGAGACCGATCTAAAATGGATTCTAAGAATTATTCTTAAATTATAAGAATGATTTCCAGGAGGAAAACGACACGATCCATCATTTCACTTCATAGCCTCTATTCTTATTTGTTCGGATTACAATCTGTACTACGCTTGAGCGATGTAATATTCTGTTAACCGATATCTCGTCCAAAGACAGTGCTTGCTAAACGCCTTTGTCGAATAGGCTTTCGCAGATGTCGTGCATGCTACTAATGCCTCAGAACGCTGGAAGATATCTCAAATTCCAGAACTTTGGCAAGGAAAACCCCACATTTTCACCTTGAAACGTGTGAATTACGCCCGGCCTCCTACCTACCGGTGGAAAGATTCCAACCTAAAAAATTTGGCGCTCAGAAACATATCCTCCTACAAATTAATGGCGGTATGTGTTAATGCGTTCGCAAAGCGTTCACAATTTCGGAAATTAGATGGGAAGTTTCAGAAGAAGTTGTGGAAACATTGATAGATTGTTGCAGTTAATAAGGTTTCATTGTTTTTGAAGTCGCATTCACCACACGTCCTGATTCCGCGAGTGCGTATATTTCTACCTCCGTAACATTTGAATTGAACATTTACATACCTGTTTTTTCGGCAATAACAGCAACATCAACAGTACATCCCAGCATTTTTGCGAATATTCGATAGAGAGAAGAGAGAGAGAGAGATGACGTATGAAGAGTTTTCGTAGACTTTATGTAGAAACCTATACTGTAGTCTTCGCTACGTTCATATCACTTAATGAAAGCACAACTATCGGTAACAGAAATCAACTGTTGATACATACAAAAAATTCTAGGTACAGCTTAAGCTCAGATGGCAAAATATGCACTAATAAAAATGATCATTTTTCTGTTTTATGGTACACCTGCAGCTGTTTCAATAAATAAATAAATAAATCATGGCTGAGAAAAATGGTGACATAGGTCCGGCAAACAAACAAATTAATTGCTCTCAAGCAGGAATTTTGAATTTATAAAAGTCAGCAGCCCCAAAAATTGCTTCTCATGTGCTTTGCGTGGCTATACATCGAAGAATGGGAAATAATTATGTCAGCCACACGATTTGTGATATTTCGACAAGATAATTTCGAAGATTTAGTCTTCTTGGCGTGGTTTTGGACTTGTTCGTAATCACTCACACATGACATTTTCGGAAATATTTCTGAACAGCATCAATAATGAACATAAGCCGCCGGCTAGAACTACTTCTAAAAGAATATTGATTTATTATTGTCCACTAGTACTATTTATAGTTCAGGAGACTCACACAGAAAACATCCAGATCGGACTTAGATATGGAATGTAGAGATACATGTACTTCTAAAAAGCACTCAAGGACAACCCGCCAGTGACGTTAACGACCACAAAATGTCGGCGATGATGCCATACTGCTTCAAAGAGAAGTCTTCATTAAACATTCCACGCAATGCGCGTGAATCCATATTCTACATCTCAGCAAATGAGACTCAAAAACATAGGAGCCTGGCGCACAAGGAAAGTGAAGAATAGCAACAGAGTAAGAAAACAACTAACCCTGGAAATCTGTGGACAATTATATTACAGTGTTTGAGCTGTACCCAACAATGAAAGAAAGGTTTCATTTCGTGTCTGAAATCACTAACAACATGAACAACGTCAGAACAAATGCCTAATAAGGCCATATCGATTGATATGCTTTCATAAAGCACGTCCTGAAGGCATTGCACTCATTACAATCTCAACAATATTATAAGAGAAGTAAAACAACGTAAATAAAACACATATACAAAACATCAAAGAGAACCAAACATAGTAATCCCGTAGAGAAATACCATCGTTATGAGCCAAGTGCAAGGCCCAATTGAAGACTAGAACTAACAGAAACGCTGGGAGTAAAAGTCAAAAACGATGGCCTCGCATTAAGTGAGGAGATAAATAGAAATATCTGGAGAAATACGAAAGATTTTGAAATGGAAGCATAGAAATCAAAAATAAAGCTTGAGCAGAACCTAACTATGCAGCGCTTGAGGAGGGACTTTGGAGGTGAGGAGATTCCTGCTCATTTACTACAGAGAAAGTGATACCACCCTGAAAGAGGATATGGATGAGATTTGATGGAATACAAAACGAAGTTGAAATAATGTAGAGCGAAAGCGATTATTCTACGAAAATTTTGTAGTAACCAGATGAAAAAAAGGAATAAATTGTAAAGGAAGAAATTGTGGGAATAGGAGATAAAAAGAAGGAACTTCTATCAATAGTGCGTTGGAAAAAATTGAATCAGTCATAAGATACAAACCTTTGAGTCATCGAAGCTATCGTGAAGATCCAATTCATGCTCTTCTTCAGTTATATGAACTTCACCATCGTCAACATCGGAAATAACGTCAGTCAATTCACAATCCGCCAATTCTTCTTCTTCAATTAATCGTGAGTGTTCCGCCTGGAACACCAGAAAAATATTTATCAAGTGGAATTATTTGGAAAATTATGAGTAAAGTAATTACATCATCCATCGTTCTTCTGTCAGCAGATCTTTTTTGCCGTGATAATGACTCTCTTTCATCGTGTGATTCAGCTTCGTCCTCGCTGTGAGGTGCAGAATCCTACAACACGTAGTACACTACTCTCAAGTGCTTGGCGAGGAGAGAATTCTACACAAAAAATGAATACGACACACGTATGCAGTGTATCACTAAACTGACGATGTTGGGATCTCTGTGGGCAAGTATAGCGTTCAGAGTTCACGAATTATGAATAAGAACTTGGCCCTGTTCAATTCTTTCTTATCGTCCTGAAAAAGATGCGCCCTTGAACACGCTCCCATTCCTTCAGCAGCCGATTCTTCGGGACGATCAAGGGGAAATGGAAGGACCATGCTCCTTCTCGTAATCTACACCCGATCTCACATTCGCTCACAGAGATCTCAACGTCGTCAGTTTCGTGGAATGCTGCCTTTAAGCAGATGATAGCCGTAACTCGTAGTATAAATGAAACAAGGAACACAAATATTATTCAGGTCACCTGATGATCAGTAGAATGAGAACGTCCTTGTCTCAAACCTCTATCATTTCGGTGAATGGAAATCGAATCCGTGATCGTTGTGTATTCCTCATGACGTCGCCGCACATTACTGAATGACCAATATTATGGGTAGAATACCAAAGTTGGTGATGGTCAAATAAGATACGAACAAGAGTAGATATAAACCTAATTTTTGACGGTGTTGGCAGAGGTGGATCAAGGGACAGCATGCTTCCGCATTTTCTATCGTATGGTCGGGGAGACAATAGCGTCGGATCGTCGGTGGAGCCTTGTTGACCTGAAATTCTTTTATTCATTTTACCGAAGTCTTAATGCTATACGGGCACTTATGAACTGTGAAAAAAAGCGAGAAGCTCCACTTCCTCCAAACACCAAAAGGAGCAAAATACAAACCGGTGCCACACACTGTATTCGTACGCTGCCTACGTTGTACAGGAGCCAATGGGGCGAGACCCTCTGCAGAACCTGTGTCCGATACAACAAGGACAGGCTGAAAGTGTTCATGATCAGATATGATTGAGAAATTTGTCAAAACAGCTGCGAATCATAATCTCACTTCAAAGTACGTGCGATTTTCAGGAACAGGAGAAGCAGGAATATGAGCGGACATAAACGTACGAAGGCAGTCGAGAATCTCAGCATGAAATTCACTATTTTCACCATTAGTGAAGAATTATGCACAACTATGCACAATTATGCACAGATACAAAGAGTGTTGAGATGGGCGGAAAAGGGGTAATATGCGTAAAAATGAATATCATATCCATGACCGGAAGCTTACTTGAGTTTTCTCGATAGCGATCAGCCTGTTGTCCAACTCGGTAACAGTTTCTCTTGTGTTCACCTCTTTCAGAGCAATATCATTTAATCGGTTGAGAATTAGATCGGTTCTTAATTTAAAAGAATTAATTATGAAGCTTTGGGCAAAAAACATTTCTCTAAGAAAACATGACGTGTTTAACGTTTTCCTTTTTGTTCCTAGCCCATGTAGATTACAGGATCAGGATAAAAAACTTATTGATTAGAAAGAACCTATTCGACTTTAACTAATAATATACTGATGAAAAATTGTAGAAAATATGACAAAGGAGAGGAGATACAAGACTGCTTATATATCCTGACAATTTGTTGCACAGTTGGATATTATTTTGTGCAACCGAACTAATTCCCCACATAATCATGGCTGGAATCGAATACTAACCGTTCAGCAGTACGCAGTATTCGATCCTCGTTGCTGGTTCGCTGACGGTGCTCTTTTGCTCTGGCTAAATCATCCATGCAATCTTCTTCGAAATCGTGCAATTTTTCCACTTGGTCGGCGTTAAGGAAAAGTTCTGTAATGTAATATCTCACAACAATTTATAAGAATGCTTCAAGAGGATCGTGATTGAAATCGAGAATGAAACGTTTGCTGAAACCCAAAACTCTGTTGCACAGGTATCCATTCGTTATTTACCGGTCACTACAAAGTTCGGATTCAAATGCATAAGAACATCCGAATGAAAAGAAGCTTACTGAGGCTGAAATCAAACAGTTTCTTCTGACGATTTCCATCTGGATCTTTTTCGTCTCGAGTGGTGCAAAGTTTCCATTTCACATAGCGAACCACCAATACCGCATGTGACAGAGGAGTGAATGGCGGAGGTACAAATGGAGTGCTCTCGTATTCCATCACCTGTGAAAACCTCTCATCAGAACAAGACTCAAGACTCTTTTTTTAGATTTAATGATGACATCGTTAGAAGAAGCGCAAGATAGGAAAGTGTAAAAAAAAGAATACTATTGTTAAATTCTCCACCGAGAAATACCTGGCGGTATCGCTGGAAAAGCCAAATTTGTTGAGCAATTTCGTCGGTTTGGTCGAAAATATGACTGGAAATCTATCAATTAAAGTCCTGTATGAAAGTGGTAAACTTTGTGGATATTAAATGGAATATGTGCGATAGGTCCATGCTATATATCTTTGAAAACCGTACTTAAATATTGCAATTAACATGCTCATAAGCAAGATGTTGGCGACCAATAGAAAAAACGTCATCAACACAGGTGGAATCCAATATCCAGGTACACAAGTGGAGCCGGAAGTGCTATTTGTTATTGGCACACCTTTCTCAAGATGCGAATCCCATGCTATAATAAAGAATATAGTAGCCATTAGAACGTTTATTTGTTGAAAATGCGTAGTTCACCTTCATCACCACATGTGTCGATTTCATCAGCATATACCTCACCATATAGCATAAAATATGGTTTATAGAAAAGGTTTCGGACCTATAATGACGTAATAATCCACAGTTAAAACACGGTAAATCCAGCTAGAGCTGTTTGCTTTTTGTATTGATTTGCCTGAGCTGTAGCCGAGATTGATATTGACCATTATTAACAGCTAAAAGCTCGGCGTTATCGCCTTTGTCAGAGCCTGGAAAAATCAAAGCCATCAGTGATTAATTTTCTCAAGCGCCTCATCACAGTACAGAAGGTATTCAAGCGACAACAATACTCAACATACAACACATCGGTAGGCTAGTGCTTATCTCAGTTGCTGGATTTGCTAATGTAACGGATCACTACGTACCACAACTATGAGTCACAACGGCTTTTCATAGGGGCCTGAAGACACACCCCGTAGATCAAAACCAGCTTAAAGATTGAAACGGAACTGATTCGTTTGTGATCGCAATGCACTAATCGTTTTTGTTCATTTCTGAACTTTCGGCAGCTATCGAAAATGCCTCTAGTGTTCTGTGCGCTATGATCTCGGATTCGAAAGATAGTATCGTAATTTCTGCCTCTATTTCCAAGTTTTGATGAAATTTGCTACGGTGTTCTCCGAGTGGGGTAGATTTTGTGAGCCTATCTAGATGCACCTTTACCCGAGTACACAGTGGGGGTCCCGTTTTCTCCATGTAATCGTCACCAGAAGACCTGCACGTGATACGATACACCACTCCTGATAGCATGCAATCAGCCTCTCTGCCGTGCCACGGGCAAACCACACAGAATGGAGTTGTGCAGAGTCGGTCATACTCCCGATTACGTACCGGCTGACAGCTGAGGTTCGCTGGTGGTATTTCCACAACACCCACGTCATTCTGCAGAATCACTTGACCTAGGCAGCTCTGCTCATATGATCAGATGTGTAAAGCAGACAGAATGGAGTCTTTTCTGATTTTATTTGTGTTGGATCACGCTCTCGGCTACCGCTTTAGGTGTTTCGGTGTGCGCACCACATGCGGATGGTCCACTGCGTCACAAAAAAAAAACTACCCATGATCGTTAAAAATAGCAAAACTAACCAATAACCAGTGCCAGTCCTCATTAGGATACGTAATTGACTGACGGGCAAGGCCAAACGCTAGTAGAGACACAACCAGCATCACTATTATGTATGACATATTTAAAATCTGAAATATTGTTTTTGGTAAAGAATCAGAATTCGCCATCGCAATGAAAAATTACCATCTTGCCAGCCATCGTGATATAAGGACCTAGTCGTGGATGGACGCTCATGTAATCAAGAAGTTTCATTGTCCATAAAACGGAATTACACGCCAAAACAACACGTCCAGTTTCTCTCACACTAAAAAACGAAACCTGTGAGCAAATAACGGTAGGTTCGAACAAGGAGTAATAGGAAAGAAGACAGCTAGGAAGAACAATAGTAGCACTTTTTCTTCCACTGACCCAAAAGTTCGCATACCGAAACCAACTATATATGATACGACTGCCACCGTAGTTACAGTATTCCAGTAGTTGTAGAAGAAATATTTGAATTTTTGTCCTATAGGCTCCATTTCCGACATCAAAAACTGAAAAATACATAAACTTGAAGTGGCAATGTGATAAGAGTGGGATTAAAGAACAAATAAAAACCATATTTGGAGTGGATGTTTTTTATTCCCAAAAAATCAGATCATGATATGAAATTTTGAGAAAAAAAAAACCAGTCGAAAAATCTAGTAAACAGACAAACCTTCCTAAAGTGCTCTATTCCAAAAGCTATTACATACGCGAACAGCAACCACTCCAACCAGGACGGTTCAGGAGGAGTACGGATGAGAAGAACATAAGTGAGAGCACATAAAAACAAGCAGAACGACAATGTCCACGCCCAGAAGGTAGTGATCGGCGCCGCATAAAACTCGTATAATCGTCGACGAATTTTGATTGGTCGCTAAAGGTAAAAATGTTTAGTACAAATACATAAATACATACATAAATAAATACTAGTCAAATAGTAAAATAGGGTTTTTTTCGGAAAGCTACAGCACACACATAGTATGTACTAGCCAAAACCGTTTCAATCTTCAAACAGCTGATCCAATGATGCACAACAAACTTCAACACTGGCGACATTTTCTTTGTAATAGAAAAATACAATGAGCTGTGAATTACGAATTCAGAAGTCTCAAACGTCTCGTTGTCACTGTCTTCTCAATGTTCTATTCAACGAAAAGGAATAATCAGTTAATCAGTTCGCTTGGGATTACGTTCACTTCAGTTCGGAATCGTTCGAGACTAGCATATATAAGCGGATTGATTAATGCAAAACGTTTTATCCTCTTTATCGAACAGAGCTTTGAAAAGACAGAAACAGACTGAGACTAATTGTCTTTTTCTGTTTCAGACTTCAGAATTCGTAATTTACAGCTTATTGTATTTTTCTATCACAAAAAAAATATCGTCAGCGTCAAAAAAGTTACTGTAAAAAAAGTTACAGTAACTTGCGGTGGCTAGCCGATGTGCCAAGTCAATGTTTTTATCCTTCCAGACAAGACTGGTACCAGTTTATCAACCCCGGAGGGATGAAAGGTTTTGTGGGCACGAGGGCAGATTCGAACCTCAATCGGTCATAAAAAACAGCGGAACCTCCTACCGACTGCGATGCACCCGCCCAATTTATCCTCTATCCAGTACACTTTAACGAAATTAATTAAAAATGGAGAAATATGCGTGTCTTCCAAGTAATGAATAAACCATACATGAAATCATACTTCGAAAACATTTTCATTCGCGCCTGGATTAAATCTGAAAACCTTTCACACTCCTTAAGAAAACCGCTGATAAATCAGATGAATCGAAGCATCCTTGGTGAGGTCCACAAAGGTTCTCATTCTAGACAGCTCAGAGCGTGACTACTCATGTGGATTTTTCTGCTTATATTTGTGTATCACTAGAAAAAAGAGTGACTTTAATCATGTAAAATATTACCATTCGAGGTAAATTGGCTCCTACTGTCATCAGAAATCCTGGCCGATTGTTGAAAGGGTCGTCACTTTGCTTCGTCACAGCAACAGATCCACGATTTCTAGCCAATCCGTCTTAAGAGAAATTTTGAAAGTCAAAAGCCTTGATAAAAATCCTTGTATATCGGTAATTGATACAATTTTCACATACTTGCAGAACCATAGATAGAATTCTTCCGGATTCCATCAAAAGGGACAACTCCATTGAGGCGGTAGGACGGGAGTCGTGAACGTAGTTTTTTACTGCCATAAGGCGGTGGTGTTGGCGAAGATCCCACAATCGATGAAACTAAACAAGAAGGTGAATCTTCAAGGAGAACCACACTGAGAAACTTCCAACACATCAACCACAAACACTTCACGAAACACTCCTGCTGACCTCGGAACGTACCGTACTCAGGTCGATCCGGCTTCCCTGCTTCACTCGCATCTGTCTCTCGTCCGTCCTTAGCATGCTTCCTTCGTCTTCGACTGTGAAAAAGCTAGAATTCAGAATATTCTAGAGAGAATAAAAAATTAAGAGAGTCAGTAAAATAGCGGAAAGTATGGAAGAGATCCTATCCAAGTGAATTTTAATTATCCATAAAGTATAGAACACCTACAGATGTGATGTTAAGCGACTGCACGCTGCCATGTGAAACGCGACGGCTTCTTTTTTGTTCCTTTTCGATATCTCCCTAAATCCATGTCTGTAGAAGTCTTGTAAAACGCTTTTTTAGAGTGATTATCACTTTTTCCTCTTCCTCTTCATCGTCAAAGCTGCTTGAGCTTGAATCATCGGACGAGCTCGAACTGGAGCTTGACGAACTGCTGCTTTCGTTCAGATCTTGTTCATGTTCCGCCGCTGTCTGCAAACGTTGTTACACATTCATCCAAAAAATCTACAAGATTCATATCACAAGAGGAATTACAACAGAGTGAAAAAATTTAAACTTTGAAGTAACTTCTACCTGAGGTTGCTTGAGAAGTTCTTCCCTCGTTTTAAATTCCAACATAAAAATAGAGAACGGAAAAAGCAGTCCGCATAAAACTTTCAGGTTAGAATGACTAAAAAAGTAAATTCGGCCCGTATTCGAAATTGAAAAGCATAATAAAATTGAATACAAACCTTCGAATTCGCAAACCTCCGTGCCACAGATCAGCCAATAAGATCTGGCAACTATAAAGACAATGAGTAATAAGAACAGAAAAAAAGACATCTTTCTTAAATAAAGATAGTAGCGCCTAGATAGGAGCAGTGTAAGATATTCCTATTTTCTGAATCTCTGCAAAAATGACACTAAGGTGATTCATACCATGGATGTGCTAGGAACTGCTTATTGTTGACCATAACAGCAAGAGAAAGACAAGTCTGACAACCCCAATTGGAAAGTTCGTAGGTTAACAACTGAAAAAGAAACTGATCAATGTTGAAAAGAGAAGTATGAAATGCCCACGAACCTGGAGCGTTTGAGCATCGTCTTGATGATAACAGTGTTCGAGCAGCTCAAGGGAAAGTACTCGGAATTCTCTAAAACGGCACATTAACCTATCTTACTGCAGTCAGAAACTAGAAGATATAAGGATACACTATATACTCACTCAGCATACTTTCTCAGCTCATCACAAATCTCCACTTCCAGATAATCTTCAGCAGCTTCAGTGGCTAAACTCTTGTACAGACGACATGCAACAAGAGCCTTGAATAAGAGGAATTGTTTTTCACAAGTTTACAAAAAAAGTATCGCTCTCCATGAATTTACAACAAGAAAAAAACTAACCTTAGCTAGTGCCTCCTCGCCATGTTGCCAAAGACACATAGCCATTTCTTGTCTTTTAGTTAACACTGCCCACAGTAGCAGCTCACTGAATGGATACCGGAACTCATACTCTTTCAAACGATTGTAATCCGAGCCACCCGTATTAGAAAGATCTGAAAAATCTGTTTGTGGTAAGAGTTGGCTAGATAAGTTCCGTCAAGTCGTCACCATCATCAAACTCGCTGCAACATTCACGTGAATCGCCTATGTTTGTCGGTCGCATCACCATTGGATTCTGGAATACAACGGTGATAGCCTACTTCATACCACAAATTGATGTGAGGACAACGAACCAAGGTTTTTTAATGTGTTTTTTGAGCCTAAAAATTAATACAGGAAAAGATCAAATCTTTATTTTAAAAATATTAGAGAATTGCATAATGGTGGACCGCGTGAATAACGCATAACAAGAGGAGAAAATGACGTCAAATCACTAACTAAAAGAAATCAAGAACCTCTGAAAGTGCAGTGACCTAAAGAGAAGCTGTCGTCTCAAAGTGACATTCACAGTCTTCACAATCAAAATACGTAGAAGTTGTAACGAATGAAAGCCGTAATGTAATAAATTCACTCACATCTCGCCTGAAAGCAGATCGCCAAAGAATATGATTGGACAATGCACGACTTCCGCTGGCTGCCGCAACACCCTCTGCAATCGGCTCCGCTTGTACTGGAGCAGTGAATCCACCTAGGAAACCGCTCGGTTCAGTGGACTGCCTCGACATTGCTCCAGAACCTCCACGAGAACGACCTGCGCTGCTACAAATCGGCTGACCGCTCAATCTTCCGGCACTACATTTGACCTTAAAAATAAAAACTTGCCGAAACAGAGTACTTATGTTTTGTACTAATCAGAAAAGAAGTAGGTGGACGCTCGGCATACCTTGAATTTCTTCATAAAAGCGCTGTACTTAGATCGAAACTCGGAAGTGGTGTACGATGATTTGTAAGCATTTCCCATCAATTTTTCGATAACTAGACCGATATGAGGCAATCTGAAAAGATTTCATCATTGCGAAAGGTAGATCTCACGTCCCACTTTCATTTTTTTGAACAAGGACAATAGCTACCCTGTTTTTAGAATAAAAAGTGACCCACTTGTATCGGTATCCTTGCCGCACTTTCACAACATCCCTAATAATATAGTACAGAGTATTCGGTGGTCCTTTATCCTAAAAAAAAAAAGAATCAGCGTGAATTCATGTGCTCAGTAAAATAAAATCTTGCTCTATCATACCGTATTGTAGAGATCTTCTAAACGACTTATGGTGAGGAATCGTTGCATGTTTACACCGTTTTCTAGCAGTAATCGTACGAAATCGACTCTATCATTTATGAGTGCTTCCATCATCGCACTGTGCAGCGCGGACTGTGGCCACTCCTTAATATTTCCACTTATTGGGAATACAATACAACAATACGGCGATTTGCACTTTAGTACCAACCTGTCCTGATGTGAAAATATCAGAACGAGCTATGTCAACACGGCTCCACGCCAGGGCAAGAGCTAGCTGATCAGCAGGAGACAGATTTTGACCCTAAACATAACATAAAAGTGGCACATACTCATAAGTAAAATGGGAAGAAAATAACGCAAACCTTTAAAAGAGCACTGAGGATGGCGTGATCAACGTCTTGTCCACCTTTCTCACCCAACCGAAATACCGTCATCTGTAGTAAACAGTTTGGACTTGACAAATATAAAAAAGAGTTTCGGATCAAGGGCACATGATAAGCAAAATCAACTAATCATACCAGATGTTTTTGCTGCGTACACATGATCAGCTCAGTCACTACTTTGTCAGCTGTCGGACCTCCACAATCAAAAACACGCTGAACTAACTCGGCCAATTGTGGACGAACACCATCGGGTAAAGAGCTGAGAAGAAAAATAGAAAAGCAGTACTACTCAAATTACAAACACCGATAAAGAGAAGTATAATATAATTAACTGATAAGTGATTAAAACTAGAAACCTACCCATCTTCTCTGACGGTTTGGTGAGCGAACGCCAGCAAATCCGCTGCTCGCCCACTGCCATCACAAACAACTACTGGCACACGTGGTACACTAAAAGCTACTAATACTGCTGATAGAACTCAATAAGACATACACAAATAAAAATGGTACCTACTTTGTAACATAATCCAGCACAGATCGTATAGTACAACTGCCTCCTTCCAGTACCACGCAGACCACAGGGACACTTCTTGAACCACCTGAGATCTTTTGTTTCTGAGCAATGTAGGTTTCTAGGCGCTTCCGGAGAATAACTTCAGCTCCATACCTAAATGCAAGTGGGAACTTCCTCGGGATGAAGCTCGCTTCAATAGCATCTCAGACGTTTGAAACTCTTACCTCCCAACACTGCCGTTATCCGCAAGAAGGAAGTATGAGTGTCGGTTATTTAATGTGGTGAATCTGGTTTTGCTAGAGAACGGATAATACGGTACGCACACGTCCTGGAATATTCATTACAATCATGAGTTGAGCAGAAAAGTAAAACTTGAAAAGAATGTCCGCAGACAGCAAAATAGTTAAGTTTCGTGTTTGAAGAAAAACTGTTGGTCGTAACATTGAAGAAATGTCTTGGTTATGTGAAGGGACGAAATACTAGTTAAAAAAGCTAAAATCAAAAAAGCCAAGTAAGAGGATTTCTGGGCCCAGCCCGTTCAGTTATTGAAGGAAGCAGAAAGAAGTAACAAGTAAACAAATGTTCCGCAGCAAATAGTTCACGACTGCGGGCCAATTTCTCCAATAATCTCATGAAACTTGAACAAACCTCGCCAATCAATTCGTCCCTCTTTTTCAGCAGCCCCCATGGCGATATTCCAATACACACCACTTTATTCCGAGAGCTGGAGCTGGCACCTATAAATCTGTTTCTTGGCGGATAGTCAACACGAGATTCCCTCAGGTAGAAGCGAAAACACATCTCTAGTGGTTACCTTCAAATGCTGCAGCCACATGACGTACCACACCTGTGTCCACCCCACTGGTAATAATCCACGCCCCGGTCGTCATTGCTGCTTTTAACAAACCTTTGCGGAATACTCGGGCTAGTTTTGGTTGTAGGCTGTAAATAGTATTTCAGATTGAGAAAGCATAGCTAACAGAAAAATACACATACTCGAAATTATTGGTGCCTCCGTGAACAGTAATAATTAACTTCGGAGGAGAAATCTCCCATATCTACAAAAAGACCCCTACGATGAAAAATATTTCGATAAAAAAGCTACACGGAAAGAAAACCTCCTCAAAAATGGACATGATCAATGCAGGATCAGTATCGAATCCTAGACGAACATATTGTGCTTTGTGTGGATGAGGCCCACCTTAATTTCATTTCTGAACACTCTTCGGTTGTAAAGAACAGATTTTCTCAAAGGTTGATATCCGAAGCTCACCTTGGAACTCTATCGTTCCGAAGGCATTCGTAGGTAGGGAGATGGTATGTTTTTTCAAGCTCCATCGTTCACCAAGCTTACCGGTTCGTCGGCCCTGTAATAAGTAAATCTATTACATACTATTAATATATTACTATATCGTTCAAAGATAACGTATGCCATTTCCTAATAGATAATACACTCGAGAACAAATTTTTATTTTCTTGAAGAGAGGTCCGGTAAAAACAGCATGAAGCTCGGTGCAGTTGCGCAAGCTCTGCACCGAGCTTCATGCTGTTCTTACCCGACCTGCGCGTGAAGCGGCGAGATCGGGCCAGCGTCTTCACTGGGAGTGAGACCCTCGCTAGACCCACTCATCTCTGCAATGCGAGTCTCCCGCATACACCAGCTCATCTCAGAGCTGACCAGAAAACTCAATACCACCCCACAATAAGATATTAATGGAACCATGAACCTACACGATGTCGCGGCGCTTCATTTTCTTCAGCCGCATTCTGATCGCTGCCAGGATCTCTCTTCTTGTTCAGTAAATCACCACCACGATGGTTAAGAAACGAACTGGTCAGCGAAGGAATATCGATGTGCGCAGATCGAAGACGACCACAACCGCATCTTAACACCAAACATAGTGAATAAATATTACAGAACATCCTTCGCTACATGCAAAAATGTCCGTTAAACAGATTATTCCTTGGAAGAATCTTGAAAATAAGAGTTAAAAAGGGGAAGTCTTTAGTAAAACCTCAGCACAAGACTAGCAGGTACTACAAATTGCAGAATGCTGTATTGTCAATCTGGTTCCATAATGGCCAGAATTGTGCGCAAAACTTTGTGCAAAGTAGCATTCCTCTAACACTATTAAAGGAAAAAGGAGAAATCCTATGAGGAAGTTGATATGCTCATAGTGTACGCCAAATATAAAGGAAGTAAAAATGGTGAATATCGTAACACAGCATCATAGATAATGGTTTTTATAACTAAAGACTAAAAAAATGCTGTAGATGATGGATGAGATCGGACTGGAAAAAGTATGAGCACATAACAAATAGAAACATACAGATAGTATCGAAGCGATCTTCGCTGCGTAAACGGAAATGGAGAACAATCTGACGGTATAGATGAATCAACAAATATGACGAGTAAGAAAGCATCGTAAATATTATATTATGTTTAATACTACTTAAGCAAGAATAGTTGAAATAAGAGAATGATTGACAGTCCAATACTCTAATAAAAAGTGAAGATAAGAGAAATTAGCAGATCTTGGAAGGAAAACGACAAGAAAAAGGTTGAAGGCTAAAAAAATAAGTTCTCACTTTTCAGGGTATTTATTGGTTGGAACAAATTTTGCGCATTCTCGCCGGGTAAAAGTCTCCGTGATCCAGTGAGCTCTGTTGAGTGACTGGAAATAAGAAAGAGTTAGTAACTCTATGACTAAAAGGAAAGAGTATTTTTGTGAACACCGAATATTTACCTAATGTATAAATATTTCACGATACATCTAATATTTTAAAGTTCGAGATTTCTGCCTTGAAGCGATTATTACGTTTCTTGGCTAGTTCGACCCGGTAGTGACCAATTAGAGGATCAAACTGGTTGATTAGATGTCAAAAACACAAACATATCTATTACCTATATTGATACAGTACTTTAAAGTGTTTTCAGAGATCCAAGAAATTCCTTACCAGATCGGACTCGGAAAATCGCATCTGACTAAACAAGGGCGGCAAGGGCGGAAATACTTCAGCGTGGGGCTCGCTGACCTTCCTCGAGTTTGCCTAAAAGGCGATTAGCTGTAAGCAGAACACATATTTCCAACGAATGCTTCCAGATTTTGGCAAAGTCACAAACCGTAGCCTACTTTCAGATGTCTGGAACTTCTAGTAACCGATTTTTCTGCGTATCAAGAAATGGAGGGGTGAGAGGCGAAGTGTAACTAACTGAATCATAGGCTACTAGTTTTCCCAAGTTGCTTATGTACAAGTTGCGTTCTGAGTTTAAAATAACAACAACATCTTCGGCGATGATCGAATCGTGCGATAAGCGCGGAGCGAAAACGGAAAAGATCAGGGTGCTAGACGGCACGCAGAACATCCGGAACCGGGAAGCAAAAACAATTACAGCTTTTCAGAACTAGTAAATTATTGTGTCCATGAAATAAATGGCATTTAGGACGACCAAAGTGTCTAATTTTGCAGCTTCTTCTGATAGGGTGAGGCATTCAAGTACAGTATCTTCCAAACAGTAGTCAGACGTTATAATTGAGATGATTGGTCAAAGAACATTCGATTCATTGGACACTTTTTCCTGGTATTAAAGAATTCCTACCGTAAACTTATGACGAAAACATAGGTGCATAACCTTGATAAATAAATGATCAGATTGAATTACAACCTTGATAAAAGATGAGCACTCGCTCACAGTTCGAGTTGCTGTGAGAAGAGTCCAAAATAACTTCCTATTTTGATCCAAAGTTCGTATCATCAGAAAGGTTGAACACAGAAAGGTTGGTTAACACAGTTAATTTTAAGCATATAATACAAAAGCTAACTGTAAGATTGATTTTTAATATACATTTGTGCAAAACAATGCTAAAGACCAATTATAAACATTTTAATTTAAAAGAAATGGAGAAAGCTGAAGACAATTTAGATATATATATATATATATAATAAAAAAATGAAGATGGCCCTTAACATTGCAAAAGCGCTTGCAGCACGTATCCACAAAACTCCAAATCCAAAAAACTGAATTAACTCATCAAAATCAAATCAAACACAATGTTATAATATTTTTCAGAAATTCGCAGTCAATTCAGTAAGAAACAATCCAGATGTTTTCAACGCCAGAACTCCCGAATGTAAAAAAAGTGAACCTTATCACAGAGTAGAACTCTGCAACACAGATCGCATTTTTCTTACTGCTGATCACCCCTTTTCAAAATTGGCGGCGAGGAACAGAAGAAGTAGTAAAAGCATAAAAACATTACAGTAGACTTGCAAGATTTTGATATTTATCGCAAAGATTGCGATCTTTCAAAAGCACTAGTGTTAGAAGCGACTTACGTATTTATTTATTTTGTTTTTGCAATAATATCGGAAGTAATATCGATAGCATGAGTGTGATTTTCCACAGTCTGACGATGTGATGGATTATTACATCGAATTAAATTACAATTCAGAAATTTTTTCAGTAGTTTTACAAGGGTGATGACCAAAATTCCGAGATTAAAAAAAATGCTGCTACCCAGTGTATTCTCCAAACGATAAGAGATGTTGCTGGTGGAAGTTGGGCTTCTCAATTATTTCAAAACAACTAATACGCAAATAAGAAGACAGCCACGAAACTGGATCAAAAACTTTTCCAACGAAAAGCAGTACGATATTAGACAGTTACAAACAGAATTCAACACTTTTCTGAATTTAAAAGGGCAAAGTTTCTGAAAAAGAATCGTACATTGATGTGGAAATAAATAATATAATAACAACATGATAATAAACAAATAATACAATAATACAATGTAGTATGTAAAATATAATATAAAGAGGCCAACTTATCGGGACTCTTTTTTTCCAAAGAGCAAGGAAATTGCGCTGTAAAGTAAGGTGTTGCTGCGTAATGCAGAAAAGAAGTGATATGCTTACGGTGTGTCTGAACAGCATGCAGTCTACGTCGAATTTTCTACAACCGTTAGACACAAAAACGGTGTTTGGAAATACAATAGATGCTTATCTCGTACGGTCTCTCATATGGTCGCCGCAGCACAGATCGACCCCGATACTTTCTGGGAAAATTTTGTCACAAAAGACTGACAAGACAAAAGATGAGGAAAATCCTGACTTTTTCAAAGAAATAGACCAGCAAATGAAGGTCAGGGACCAAATTTTTTTTTAAAGAAAAAGCGTCCGAAATCACAAAATTCGTTCAACACTTCAATTATAATCTTTTCCCATAGATTAACCATAGTACAAAGATCTTTCTGTAGTTATGATCACTGCTCGCAGATCAACTGGTAATGATGGCAAATCGCAAAATAATTGTATCCAAATCTGACTCGATGCAATGAAATCGCGCCGACCTAATCGTAGACAAATATTCAACGGATTATCTATCGCAATCAACAAAAGTATCGCCGCTCATGAAGTGGCCAAACAAAATAAGGTCTGTAATGGTAAACGGCTGTCTCAGCAAACATGGAGGTAAGATGGACCGGAAAATACGGCAAAACGAGAGGAGAAACTTGGAAATTGACCGTGAAAAGGTTACAAATGCCTCAGTCGCTGTAAATGAGCAGCGTCGCCGTACAAAAGCTTACATGGAACTAACAAATGCGTCACATTTATGATAAGCAAGTTTGTATGGAGATAGGTGAGGAATGGCACAAATACGTCGCAAAAAAACAAATAGTTTGCTCGAGTGTAACCGACGAGGTGGAACTGACACATACCTCACTTCCTTTCTCCCGTGCCGAATCCTGGGTTTCTGTGATCGCCAACATATCCCTCCAATCAGTAGAATGTACATTTGGGGGTGGAATAGCGTATCCGAGTAACGACCTAACACCTTTTCTTGGCCATACACCTCCCGTGAAGCTTCCTGGAAAATTTTGGGGATTAAAAAAACCACAATAATTTTGCGCAAATCCTAGAAGATATGCGCAGATCTGGATTGAGTAAGGTTCTTGACTGAGATTATCGCTCCTCAGCCAGTCAAGGGGAAAAGATCCAAAACAAAAACCTGATTGAAACGGGACTAATAGAAAAGTAGGCAAATCTAGTTGGGATTAAATAGATATCTGCGGAAAAGTTAAGAGATTTGCGGTGGCTTCTCTTTGAATAATTATGTACACACGTCTTATGCAACAAGAGCACAATCCATCTAATGTGAAGATGCTATTTCGCTGTTCTAAATAAAAGCACATCGAATATGACTTAAACAATCTGCAATAGAAAGCAGAAAACGTCCTTTAGTCGAATCGTATCTAGCAAAGTCAATTAGGGAAAAAATGCCGAAGTGCACCAGAATTTAACAGCAAGAAAAGAACAAATGAGACAATCATCATCAATAGTAAGATGTTAACATAGATACGATAGTCGGAACCGGTGCTCCGAATTTCTTCATTTTTGAACATTTGGCGAAGGGACCCCTTCACTTTTGGACGGTTGGAGAAGGGATCCTCAACTTCGAGCTGCACCCCTTGAGCTAGACCCTCTTCACATGAGAAAGGTCTGGGTCCTCTCTACGCACCTATGGATATTAATTTCGCGACATTTATATAGGCCTTCGAATTTATTTCACATGTGAGACCAAGTAGGAGGTTGAAAAAATTCACACACTCTCACTCTCTACCAGAGTTACGACGAAGCGTAAACATGGCTCCCTTGAACATTGTTACATTTTAGAAGACTGGTTTAGATTTGACAAAAAAAAAAAAAAAACTCCAGAGCAAAGGGGTGTGAGTTCATCAAGTAGTGAGAAGAAAATGGATGTTTGGAGGGAATTCTTACTGCCTTTTCCAGACGTCAGCCAAAAATTGCGGATAGTCCGAGTCAAGACATCCCACAAATAGAAAGGTTTCTTAACAAACATTCAAAGCTTGACAGTCCTTAGATGTAATTTTTGTTAAATATTTGATAGGAATAAATGCTGAGAGATAGCCAAGGATATCGAAAGAAGGTCAATGAATGAAGGAATAAAGGAGTACTAAAGGAGTGAAGGTGAAATCAAAGCAATATTTTTTTGTCGTACCTGGCGACGAGGGAGAGGACGAAAATGTCCGTGGAATCATATCCGACCTAGGGCATCTCAGTAAGCTCTGAGAAATGGAATGACTCGAGGCAATGCAGTCCAGTCAATACTAGCATGCAGTCAAATTTGCTTTCATAGAAATGCTCATTGATAAGAACAAGTGATTCAAGTGAATGAAAGAAATAGAAGGAAGTGGAAAACATGTTAGAAAAAGTCGAATGCTCATGTCTTTCTCAGGCAAAAAAAAAACAAATAATTTATTAATTATAATTAATTGATTACAATAACAAATAATTCTTCTAATTAAAGTAGATGAGATGAAAAGGTAGTCTACCAATCCCCAATTCGCCCTATCATGATTTATGAATCGGCGCGCCATGAACGGTGATCGGGAAGCTTCATTGCCAGGAAAGGAAGCTGTTTAGATGGATGGTTGGCTACTTTTGACCAATGATGTGCCATAACAAAGAACTTTACTCAGAAGTGGATATGATGTACCGGCGGAAGACATGTGGACGTCTTGCTCGGTCTTCTGAAGTAGTCGCAGAAAACCGTCTTCGCTTTCTCGGTCGCATTATGAGGATACCGAAGTGTTCAGGTTCTCTCGAGGATACTCCCAGATCCAAACTCGAGGAGGCCACCCGTACGTAGAGGAAAGTTCTGGACTGGAGTGGAGAAAGAAGACCCCAAGAAAGTTGGGATAGATTCTGTCCGAGCTCTAGCGGAAGATCGAACAGGATGGAATAAAATATGTTCAAGAACGACTCATCTCGAGGTTAAGTAAAGCAGAAAATATTAGTACTGTTACATTATACGACATTGTATCATTCATATTTGATTTTTTTTATTTTGTACGCAACACACGAAAGTAAGCTAGAAAGTTTGCTTGTGGACAGTAACTGCTAGCATTTCCACTGTTTTCGATTAAAGGCATCACTCCGCGAATCTGAGGTGGTACGAATTTCAGTTCGTATACGGGGTAGTAGATTATGGGGAGGGGGGTGATTCCGTCCATTTCTTCCTAATTGCCGTAAAAAACGACAAGGAAGATACGGCTTCGAGCGTTACGGCGCACTATTTTCTACGACGCGTTCGATTGGAGCGCGCCAGCCGTGTGCGGCGCCGCATCTTCAGGGCAGTTTTCTACGGCAATTAGGAAGAAATGGACGGAATCGCCCTCTTCTCCATAATCTACTATCCCTTATCGAACACCCCACCTGAAATCTGCACCACCTCAGATTCCTGGGGTGATGCCTTTAAACTTCACTTCTCAGGGACGGAGTAGCTATAAGTTCCAAAGTTTTTAGAAAAATCTCAGAGTTAGATAATGAAATCCATTATTTGCATAATTGAATGTCACTTTTACGTAATCTGCTAGCAACGTATGGAGCAATACAAGTTCATTTCACAGTACTTTCTCGCTTTTCTTTTCTAGTTAGTTGGATAATTACAGTGAACGTTCATGTAGAAATTTTAGGAGCCCTAATTTGCTTCGCTGGAGTGGTTGCAATTGTAATTTTGTCTCTGTACGACGAAAATGTCAATTAATCAACTACAGACTTTTAAAGAGATGTACTTTGATGCACACAAGTGATCCCATGAATTCGTTACTTCTTCCAACTTCCAATCTTTCTAAAATCGTACATTTGTGTTCAGTAGAGACGAAACCAGGATAACAACGGCTTCATCAGCAGAATGTATTAATTCAAAATTATCTGAATGTTTGCACAGTTTCGTAATTATTTCCAAAACCATCAGACTTCATATGCAACTTTTTCTATGGAGACGTCTAGATTCATGCATAGTTACATTATCAGCTATAGACCAGAATATTTGAGAACAACAAAGCATGGGAAAAGTGTTATTTCGGAAGGTACTCGAAGGATTCTTAGGTTAGCAATAATGTAGGAAAGTCATGTAGCCCAAAAAGACCTGAAAGATCGTACGTCGTTTTAGCAGCGAGAAGGTGGAATATATAGAGTCTTGCTTCTTCACAAATCGCGCACCGAAATTACTAGTTCGGCCCGTTTTTTATTTCCTAGTGAAATATCGCACCGTCACAAGTTGCCGTAGACGAATCAGTACGAAATTCTGGCTAGAAATTTCTGGATGAAGTGGATGGATGCAACGTACAAGGAATTCTCTGTTAAATTGAATAAGATATTCCTGCCTTGCAATTTGTCACTCTTTGAAAGATCTTTAACCATCAGAACTTTGATGTGAAAAAGGGTTATGGAACGCATGTGATCTATTGTTGAGCCTGCCCAAAGCTTCATCACCTTGATTACTAGCTTTTACTAAATTAGAACATATCCTGTACTAATCTAGTAAAAGTTAGTAATGGATATGGACGAGCCCTTTGGTACACTTCGGTTTACATAGTTTCGATTGCAATGCAGAAACAGACTAAAAGAGAACAGGAAAACACTGAGCTCTCATAGAATATTTAAGGGCGAAAATTGCAAAGCCTATGTATTTTTGCAGAAGAACAACGAAAATCACCAAGTATATCCTATAATAATTCTACAAATATCATTAACTACTAGTTACGAAAATGGCTGTACATTGGATACTTCACATAAGCTTAACCAACAAGTATTGCTCTAGTCCCAGATCATCTGAACAGTTTATACATCCAGCAGAGTACAAATCTGCGCAGAACTGCAGCTGTTAGTCAAGTGAAGACAAATCACTGACCACCAGCCAGTCGACAAAATGTGATGTCAAATCAAATAGAAACAGTCGGGTGCAGCGCCCAGCATACAGTCAGTCAACAATAAAAACATTGACATGATAGCCGCCTGATGACATTTAGCATTGATATGCGCTGATGCAAATATTCTCATCCGAGAAGAAAATAAAAACTTGAAAATGTCGTGAGGAGCAAATTGCTCTCAATAAATAAACTTTAACAGAACTTTTAATCCCTGCTGTAAGAGGCATCGAAAATCATCTCGCGTGAATGAAAACAATTTCTTCACTAAATAAAAGGAAAGGAAAATTAACCTTACCTATTCTCCTAAACCGTTGTTGTAATAATACCATGGTGGTATGTGTGAGTATACACCTGATACCTGAGAGCTAGCAAGAAAAAGCAATAATGAAGAAAACAGATGCGCCGGTAGTCACTATAGCACACAGCCCTGTCTTCATCACAAACATATCCTCATGCTCCGACCACTCCCTCTCGTAAAATCACGACCACACTAGTATAGAAGGCGCATTTGCACAATCGCAGCCAGACACTAATCGAGTCCTTGAAGCTGAGCGGATCCAGAAATAATGTTTGTGCAAGGGCGCTTGTAGCTTGACCAGCAGGTTAAGATAAACGTGGGGAAGTACGAGTTAACTATTTGTACTTTTTCTCTGAAACATAAAAAAGAACTAATATCCACAAAGTGCGATGGGCAAGTCTAGTGACGTTTCCTGAATTTCAAGGACACCTCATTGTCTACGTCTGCTGAGACGAACGGAAAGTTTGTTTTTGTTTGTACAAGAAAGAAAAAGGACTTCATTTAGCTCTTTCTCAATTCGGATGCTTCATTTAAACAGGTTTATAAAAGTGCATACTGCGTTCCAGTTGTTTTTATGCAAGAAAACTGTTTAGCGAACGAATTGTAGGAAAAAGGAAATGTGTGTGAACGTAGTGTATAAAACCCAAGGAAAGGAATTCACTGTAACATTAAAAGAAGTCTTACATACATATTTAAGGAGATCCCAAACTAACAGTCGAAATAAAGCTCAAGTTGACCATATAAATAGTTGGAAGAGATTATCAGAAAGAAAAATAAAGTCTACGTCTTATAAATCATGTAACAAAATCGTTTAGTTATCGTTCCGCTGATAAATCTTACACAAAAAAAAGATAAATTTCATTAGTGAAGTGGAGAGAACTTAATATAAGCTAAGGAAAAGAAGAAGAAAAAGGGATCATCGATTAGGCTTTAACAGACAGAAGACCACTCCAGGATTTATCATATGGAAAATGCAGAACAATTGCTGCGAGAATAAGAAAATAAAGGATTGAGGGAATACGAAAATTTCTCGGAGTTCTAGCAATCCTGCCCATCATCTTTGCTTGCTTTTACCATATTTAAAGCAATTAAAACTTGAAAAATGATTGTTTAAGGGAATGACAACATTTTATCCCATAACGAAGCCGAATCAAAAGATCATAGATCGAAACCATGGAATCCTATAATCATTGCTTTTAGTAATAATTACAATAACATATAATATATTTCATACAATATAATATATTTATTTATATATGATGTATAATATATTTTAATAATGTTTTTAATAAATAATCATTGCTCTGACATCAATCTAAAAAAAAAGCAAACAGAAGTTATCGTAATCAATTGACATTTTCCTACTTCTGCAGTGATCAACAATTAAAAAGGATTGGGTGTAATCTACCAATTAATCCTTTAATCCTGCCGGTGTTTTACAGTACGTTTATTGTTCACTCCAGCCACATTGTTTACAGACATTACTACAATCTTCTACATTAAACTAATCCATCAATGATCCACAGGAAATGATCCGTTAACGAAGACGCTACTACCAAACCCTTCAGAAAAAAAAAGAATTCAGTGTTTCCACCCACAGATTGGAATTCGTTTAATTAGTTGCAGGTTTAGTCCGCGAATAACTTCGATTCTAGATCTTAATGCAGCATTCCTAACCGAAGTCGACAAGGATGCACCGGTCGTCATATCATATGTGGTTAATATTGAATGAGTCGTTTCTACTTTTTAGCCTCTATTGAGTCACTCAATGTCGTGCACTAATTCAGCGGCGGTACACTCGATGTTGCGGAAACATGTGAACTTCCACATGAGCCTCCATACACACTAGGTCTAATTGACCGCATAATCAGATTACTACATTTACACTTTGAAACGTAACTCATTTTATCCTCAGTGACGAGACCCCAAGAAAAGCTTCAATTTCTGGGACAAAAAGAAGTTTAAAAGGATATCACTCAAAATCCGAACGACCTGGTACTCTAGCATTTTATGGAACTACTAATGTATACTCTAAACGGAGATGTCGTTTACCACTACCTCACCAATTTAATTCGATTATAGTATGGTCAAAAGCCGCAACAGTCGTCGAAAACTGAAGATCGGTGCAGTTGTGTAAGCGGGTGCGTAGAGGGGACCTTCGCTAGCACCACTTATCGCTGTATTCCACCTGTGATGAAGCTAGTGATGGTTCCACTTGGATGCCAACCGCTGCTCCACCGTGCCGCCTCGACCACAGTCGCCTACGCAACTGCGCAGAGCTTCAAGTTATTTTTACCCGACTATAAAGGAACTCTAACTGTCCATTTCGCAATACTGCACAAAAGCGCTCTGACCAAGTTCCGTCTATGATGATGTCAAACCCAATAGAAACTTTGGAGCAAAATAACCAATCAAAGATATTTTTCAGCCAACGAAGCCTGAAGGTACTGTTTCAAAAGAATGTTTTGTGCTGAAATGGGTTCAAAAACAACCCGTTTGCCAGCTAACAACGGAGATTCGGAAGTGATACATTTGAAATCAAGTGGTTCTAATGGTTTATATAAATATAGATATAAATATATATACTCGTACGGAAACGGCAATGAATACACTTCGGCGGCATAACTTTGACTCTTCTTCGAAGAAGCATGGACAACCAGAAATCATACTAGACCCGAATAATAACCACTGGTGCGATAAGGAGGAGCCTGACCCTTCTCAGGTTAAGGGGGTGTAGCTCATGGGGTGCAGCTCAAGCGATGAGGGTCCCTTCAACAACCACCCAAAAGTGAAGGGGCTCTGTCCCTAACCGCAGAAAAGCGAAGAGAGTTATTTTTCCAACCGTCCAGAAGTGAAGGGCGCCGGCTCCGACTATCACATGTAAGATAATAACATGGCAGTCTAAAAATTTGACAAAAACCATGCCTGCGACAGATGCATGTGGAGTTCATTACGGACGCTGAGCCAGTGAATAAACGGCTAACAGCTATGAAGAAAGTTCGGGAGGAAGCTAGTCACTCTCGTGTGACATTATCGTTAATAGAACACAATCTTTTACCATAAAACCTGAAGATTGGCGGAACCAAAAGATCCAATGAAAAATAGGGTAACGAAGCTTTTCTAACTTCAGAAAATGTCACAAAATAGGTAGAAGAGTCACTTTTACATGGAAGTTGTTGAGTGCACAGTTGGAATAGAAAATCAGGTTCGCAAGAAAGTAACAACTTTGATGGAAATGGGGTTCATAATTCGTTTTGAACAACGGAGAACTCTGCTTCTGTGATGTTTCTCGTGCTTATATGGATGTTCCAATTTCGAAAATATTAGAGGAAAAAAGTAATTAATTGCGAATCCGTCTTTTCTTTTTACATTTGTAAAGCCTGGAATGAAATGAAAATTGGAATTGAAATGAGGAAAGGAAAGGTGTGTACTACAAGGAAATCCAGTTGAATAACGTTAAACGTTGAATACGGGGTTACGGATTAAATCTGAGTTCACGCTGAAATTCTGGAGGTGATCTTTATCTGCCAAAAGATGAAATAAAGTAAGCAAGTGATGCTTAAAGACAGCATACCACGAATCTGACGTGGTGAAGTAATCTGAGGGAAAATCTAGAGTTAGATTTGTAAATTGTGGGATCAGGGGTGGTTCCCCTCATCTCTCCCTGATCGTCGTAAGAAACGGCTTGGAAGACGACGTTAGGGACGATTTCAGTTGTAACGCGCCGCATCCAAGTGCGGTCGTTCGAATCTTCTCACCAGCCTACTCAACTGAAATCAACAAAAAGGCTGCTGAGGGGACCGGAACGTGTGCATAGGGGAGCGTTCTAACGTACCTCGGAATAAACAAAGTGGTTTGCACGCCGTTTCTTAAGAACATCCAGGCAAAATGACCAGAACCACCTCTGATTCCGCGATCTACAACCCCATCTGTCTTTTCCCTCAACACCTCAGATTTTTGGTATGCTGCCTTTAAGAAAACCACAACGAAAAAGACAAACAACTTTATAATGACAATCTTGAGCTGAGAAGCAGCAGTTAAGCAAGCGAGACTTAATGTAGAAGAAGGGAGGCGGTAAGACCATATAAAAGATGAAAATTAAAAAGTGAGCATATAAAAAATGTCTCAGGAGAAAAACGAGTGAAGTGAAACTTCATAACATCCCTAGTAGTCGAAGAAGTCGTCAACAGTTCCAACTTCTCAGAGGATGAGACACGCAACACAAATAAATCGGTCTCAGTTATACTCCTGGACGTCAGATATTATCAACGTCAATGTGAGAAGGAATAAAAAAAAATAAAAATTCTGGAACACACCGGATCGACGTCTCCCCCGCCTTCTTCGTTTTTTGTGCTCAGGTTCTACGAAGACATCTTCGGACTGTTTATGTGATGGTCGACGTTCAGGCGGAAGGGGAGATAATGGGTCAAGCTGAAAAAAGGAAACTGCAAACATTCTAGAGAATTTGGGTCAATCATCCTTAAACAAAGACTTCTGACTACCCACAGCATATGTTAAACTTGCAGAGAGAAAAAAAATCAACAGGAAAGTGCGGATAAAACGGTCTGAGGAGAATGTTAAACAAAAAAAAAACATAGCAGAAGTGATGGGTTGGTTACGCGAGTATTGCAATTATTAGTCTTCGAAATTCCTTCCGAATATCGTATTACTTCTTAACATACTTTCTACCTGAACAAAATATATCGCATTATTTATGTTAACTAAGAAGAAAGGGGAGATTTAAAAGAAACGTTTTCATTTCGAGGAAAAAGGAGAAAACGAAAGCAGCAACCAGACTGGAGAAAACAGGAAGGATCATAAAGCTGAGGATAAAATGAGAAAAAAAAATAATGACACAGAGCCGAAGTAAAGTCAACTCACCACAAAAGTTTCCTCGAACACCTCATCATCGGGATGAAGAAGGTGGCGTTTTTCATGAAGATCTAGACGTCGCTTCATTATGGAGGGTAATCTAGCTCCTGAAGAAAAACACACATTTGTTACTAGTGGCGCAGAAATGCTATCCACAAAAAGAAAACTAAAATTCAAAAACAAAAACTCTTACTATCGTGTGTGTTCTCATTAGTGTCGTTGGATTTGGAAGTCGATTCCGGTGGTTCAGACAGCAAAAACCGGAACTTCACTTCGTACGTCGGAGAACACTAAAGGAAACATGAAAATAACCGAAATAGATGAAGTAGTCAGAATATGTCAATAGCCATAAAGGGATACAACACGAATACGAAAAAAAAAAACTAAAACGAGGTGATTAAGGGAAAGTGAAGGCGATAAAGAAGTTCCTAATGACTTCAGAGACTCGAGAAAGGCCTATTTCGGAAAAAAAAAAGTTTAAGCGGGGAAGTGAAGCGCATCCTCCTAGGACTAGAGAGTGAAAAATAACGAAAAGGAAAAGAGGGAAGAAATTTAAGATTTGAAAGAGATCCAGGTCGCGGATAACTCGTCCGCTCGCCCTCAGAGGACAACGATGCTGTCGTTGCGATGTCGACTGGGGCAGCTGGTGATCCGCGGCTCATTTGCACTGAGTGGACAGCTGCTCTCGGGTCAGGCCCCAGTTCCCAAGTCTCGAGCGGTGCTGAGGAACTGTTGTCATCAGGTAACTGGTGCAACGCTTTAGTTCAGTCTCATGTTGTTTATTCTTTTTAGACAGTAACGGGATCGAATTCGTTCCATTTTATTTGATCCATAACGTATTCTAAAGGTCTCCTTACTAATTATTTGGTCTATTCTGCTGTTTCTGTGAAGAGAATCCTCCATTTCCGTGCACAGCACATTTCTAAGCATCGTGTTCCGGTGTTTGTTGTGGAAGGCGAATATCCTAACTAGACCTTCCCTCGTTTTTTTTTTCTTCCTGCACCTCCTTTGTCTTGTGATAAAAGTGATGGATAAAATGATAAAAGTGTTGCTTTAAATTCCTTTCAATTCTATGCTCATCTTTTTTTTCAAGCAACTGCTGGCGATTTTTATACATTCACAAAATTCAAACCGCTGCATTTGTATATCTTCGCTCCATATCACACACGAGACAAAAAACGTCATAGTAGATGTTTAGAAGTTCAGCTTGCAGCATTCATTAAAGAGTTTGGAGGTCTTAAAGTTACGACAGTTCTCAAATATCTCTATTTTGCTCCGGAAAATGGAACTAGAAACTGCAGAAGGACAGGAGAGTTGAGTTGGAAACAGAGAGTCAGAAGGTGTTAGCTCCAAAATATTGGTAATCGATATTGGTAGCGGCGTCGTGTGAAGCGTTTCGGTTCTCGGCATTTTTGCAGCCATATGCGCCGTATGGAACACATTCATATTATCGAATTCGAAGGCAAAATTAAAGCTGAGTGCGACAAGTGCACAACTCCTACTATTTTTGAGAAAAGTGTGACTTCTCTTCCTACTTCTGTCCATCGGATTTCTCATACGTTTCGGCTCCTTATTTTTATTGGGATTTTCTAAGATCTAAATCCCTTGTCCCAGAGGTTGAAGCGTTGGAAAACGAAGCAGGCGGATCTCGCAGGTTCTGCAGGTTACCGCCAGAAAGGGAACGAACCGCGACGTATCGAATCGACTTGGGCTTGAGAGATCCAAATACCCTCTTCCTGCTTGAGCACATCCTCTCTTTACTCTCAGCTTTCCCGATGTTCAGCTTTAAACGAGTGATCCGGTCCGATCTGACGATTTTGGTTTATGGTGCAATAGTGCGTACGCGCGCTGGGTCCAACTCACAACGCTAAGCTGTCTATTTTATTTCCGTAGGCAAAAGTGGTTGTCGAACGCTGATTTTTTTTTTTCGAACACAAGTAGATCCGTGAGAACGACGGAAAATGGACACCTCGAACTGAAAACTCTCGCATGGTCCTATCTTTCTGCAAGATTTTACTTCGCTTAGTTATAAAGATAATCATGATAACAATGGAAGGAATCTGCAAGCTAAACGTCAGTCTTTCATCTCTCAATCTTTCAGATGATCCGGAGAAGTGTTTTTCTTCTGAAGATCATTTGAAGATGCGCATGTGAATAATAAAGGACTTAACAGGGAGGAGAGGGAGAAGAATGAGGATGAGCGTTTCGTTTCAAAACAAAAAGAAAAGCAACGTTCAACCATCATATCACCTAAATTTGCTGGATTTATCTGTTGAACAGGGTGAGTGTAGCGCAGTCGGCGGTTCAGTACCAACCAAGCCTTCCGCCTCTCCGAAGTCGATAAATTGGTGGCAGCCGTCTGGTACCAATTTATCGAATAGAAACACCGACTCGTCCTCGGCTGGCCCCCATGTGATTGTAGGGGCCAACACGCGTTCCAAAAATCCCAACGAATTACAGTAAAACGCGTTGGCGCATTCCAATTGGATTGATACTTTTATTTGTTGAACCTTTAAAATACATAGAAATCGTCCAACAAAGGCAATATTTCTTAAGGACAGAACAAACTTGATGGAATTTTTTATGAATAAAATATATATGTATAATACAAAATGTAACACCGTTGAATGGAGGACGAGTGAGGGAGGACCAGGGTCGCCTATTCACTTAATGGCATGAGAATGTCTCGCATTTCCTGGATTGTGCAACACTGCGCAACTCCCCTCAATAGCAGCGTCTTTTTTTGCAGAGAAATGACGAATAGTTCCGGAAATCTGATGAGTCACTGTTCTCGATGAGAAATACATCGTGTAAACTGATAGAAAGTCCCATCGACAATTCCGACGTTTCCCCAAGTAACTACGAAGAAAAAACAGTTTTCTACTTCATAGAAAATGGATGTTATAGTTCGAGAGCTAGTGGTCGCATTGCTCTTTCATTCCACCTCAAACACAGTGATGAGTGCAATCCTTGGTGACTTGAGGTACTGTGTTGACCTGGGTGACCCCGACGCGTCTACTGTAATTAGCAGACCCCCACTCTCTGAAGTATGGTTATTGTGTTGTGTTATACGCTCGTTGTTGTAGTAGCGAATCACTCCTACAAACCAAGAACGCCTACGGAATGCGTAAATAGCGCAACTGAACAACGACAACGATTAGAGTTTACTTGTCCAGAAGGGGGAATTTCTCTATCTTCACGATCCTTCAGCTCACACATAGCACCGTCTCACTTCTAGAGAAAGTACAATAGCATAAGTAGTAAAGTAGTGACAGCTTAAACACTTACGAAAATTTTTAATTTTTAAACTTATTTTTCAGCCGTGCTCCTAACGAAATAAACCAGGAGAATGTACAGTACTTGCATAACTTCAGGCAAAGCGATTTGGCGATTTTCTCTTCACATGAAAAGATTAGTTCTTCCTTATAAAGCGACGGATCAATTAAGAGCTCTTACTGGACTTCGACTGGAAAAACACCCTCCAATTCTTAGTGATCCATGTCCTCCCACGTTCTCGCATACCGATAATGTCTTTTTTTTGTCTTAACGAATGGATGACGGGGAAGGCGGAAGTAAATGTGATGACGCCAACATTGCTAATTTGGGGCTTTTTCATATTCTGCGTCTTTCAATCTCCGAATGCATGTGAAATGGAATCAGATTATTGGCTATGGCATAGTCAGGCATATATATATGTATATATAGGCACATATATATATGTATATATATATATATAAGAAAAGTGGAAAAAGAAATTTTATGGAAATAAAAAGGGGAATAAGGAGCTTTTAAGTTGCGCACTACCCGGGACTCTAAGGGAATGAATTGTTTCGGAGCTTAGGAATTAGAATTTGATTTGATGAAACCGAATCAAGAGAATCGGGAGTGAAGAAATTGAAAGAAGAACTAAACTAAGAGAAGAAACAAAGGAGAAACTGGCACAGGGTATTACTGGACGTTTCCAGAAAGTTCTCCAGAGTACACCTATTTGACTTACGGTTTTTCTATCAAAGCATCATGAATTCCGAAGAGAGGTGAATTCAATGCATCTGATTGAAATCTGCAAAAGCACACCTTAGAGCAAGTGTACTTTTGCAGATCTATAAATATTAGCAGATGTGTTGTTGTTGCTGGACGATTAAAAATTATTTGTCATCTTTCATCTTTGCGTAATTAATTCAGGATTACAGATGGGGAAGGGATACTGATAGGTATCCTTTTTTCATCCATATGTACAGTCTGCATAACATTTTAGGAAAGAAGGACAAGAAATAAACCCATCCCCTAGGAGCATGGAAATTTCAAGGGGAACAAAAAATAATTTAATTCTTTTGAATTTCAGGAGGAACTGCGAAACTGGAATGGTTTTCCAGATATAAATGTGTCAGGTTCTGTGGTAACCGGACACAGACAAGCTTGAATAATGAAAGATGCTTTGTTTTTCTGTGATAAGGAACGGAAAAAATGAAAAAAAAACGAGGAAGGATTGAGAAAATATAGATGGTGATCCACGATGATCATTTATCTTCATAAATTGTGCCTCATCTCTTTTCTCTACGGGAGTCGCCGTGGTGTATGAAGATCTAAACACTTCTAGGCACGTCGACCCACCAGATACATACCTTAGGACACACATCGAGCTGCTGCTGTGTTACCGCATTGATTACATTTGAAAAAAAAACAGAATAACTATCATATCCACAGAATAAACACATCCACTTGTTATTTGAAGAAACTTCCAATAAATCGCAAAAGATAAGCTTTATGTAAAAACGCATGAAAAGTTCTATATTTTTGCAGGTTCAAAACTGACCGCAGCTGAGACATATTATAGAAGAAATCGGAGCAAATCATAGGGCAAAGACTGCTTTCTGCTGTGTTGTGCGGACAGATAGCAAACCTAATTTGTTAGCGATTTACGAACTGCCAACAATCAAAGTAAGAAATGCAAGATACCGAAGTTGTAAGTTTAGCTGCAAAAAACAGAAAATCCTGTTGAGCTGGAAAACCAAGAGATGAAATCCTCCTACAACAAGTAGTTTTCTTGCTTATTTTGTAAGAAAGCAATTTCTAAGCTGGTAATGTCGGTCCTTCCTGGAGTTCAAACATGTCACTATATCTTTCAAAAATCCACTATTATCTTCTACTATTATCAATTTCAAAGACATCAAATTATTCACAATATTATGTAGATTACGAATATGTAACCGTCATTTCACTTTTCGAAAAATATGTCCACGTCAAAAATCATATATCCTTGGATCACAATTATCTCGGACTCAGCCTTTTTAATATGTACCCGCAGGTAATGTTTTCGGGAACTGTTTCCTTGCTAGGTTTTGAAAGTTCCAATTACATTCAATCGATAGAGCTCGCGCTCACGATTCTATTGATGATCTTATAATAAATCTATAGAGATCTTATAATAAAGATGAAATTGAGGCGAGTTACGAAAAAAAGACGAAAAAGGCGCGGATCCTACTGTATATTGAATAAGCCATGATGATTGGCGAGAGATGATTTAATAAAATAGAATGGCAACAATGGTCCGTGAAATTGAGAAATAGTTGATCACATGACGCCCATGGATAGGCTACGTAGAATAAGATGAAGAATACCCGAGCACTTTTCCTGGAACCTTGTAACCGGATTGCCGATGGTTCAGTTAAGGCGAAACTTTCAAACAACAATACTCTGCATGAACATTGAAAAACCGACGGTGAGTGACGGTGCGGCCACCGTCGCTTGCTCATAACTGCCTATAAAATGGAAACTTCAGGACAACTTATATACCATTAGATTCTTCTCTTTGAGATCTATACAAAAATCGACATATTGTTGAGAAAGGCGCAAAATGACGCCAAATATGCGCCAAAAAGCAATAATTGGAACCTAACATAGCCTAAGGTCATAGTTGAAAAAGTGTTCAGAGACTCAAACTTTCACATTTGGTCAGAACAGCAAGAAATAGTTGTAGGCGAGTACTTGAAATTGTTGATTTGTTATTTTTTAATCATTTTAATTGTTGTATGAAATAGCGGTTCGTCCTTACTTTGAATGCTTGTTGCAAGGAAAGAAGTTGTCAAAACAGTCTATAAAATCGCGGTTGAGCACAACTATTCCTGGGTTTTGCGAGATTTGTATTGTATACGGACATACGAACCCCGCTCGTAAACTCGAGTATCGCAAAGTTAGGAAGTCCCACTTTTCGTCTTTTTCCTTTCATTTCATCTCTACCTTGCACCTCCGTTAATCACCAGAACAGAGTTCAAATGGAAAGAACCTGAGTAGAAGGCTTAAAACAGATAATGTACATTAGTTTATAAGGTTTGTTTTCTTCTGAATAGAATTTCTCGCTCTATTATAACACCTTCTTTTCATAACTTTCCATAGAAAGGAAGAATATGAAACTTCCGATTAAATTTTATGCAACTATTTCAATACTATCCTTGATTTACAAAAAATTGAGTTCGCCACAGCATTTCGAGTTGAATGACATCGTTTCCAAAGCTATTCGAGATTTTTTTTTTCTGTCAGACTCAGCGGCCCGGCTATTTTCGCACCTCAACCAAGCCTGGCCTATTGCACCATTGGCAACTACAATGTTAGAAAGACAACATTTATATAGACGCCGCATACTTTTGCTTGGAGAAAGTTCTGAATTAATGTCTTGCAGATATTACGTAATGAAATCAAGGACTAAGATTAATCGAATTCTAGTGAAGATGAGACTGTTAATACTGTTACCTGATCTGACCGCTCCAGTTCAGCTGTCATTAATACGATCAAATTTAAACTATCTTATCCTTTGTTTTATATATGTAGTTCGAACAATGACTACTATCTTTTTATATAATTCATTGTTGTTGTTATTTCAAAATTGACTCCAACTACAACGAAAAAACGAGCTACCCAGATGGCACTAATAAATCCAACATGAGAGAATGAATATTAACATTTTGATAGTGATGTGAATTTATATTGTATATTGTAGTGAAGTGTTCATTTTTTTCCGTCCCATGTATACATTTGAATTTCTTGGGATAAAATGTGGAGTTGACATCCACACAATGTTTCCTTCCAATGCTACAGCAGTGAGTGCCAATGGTGCAATAGGTCAGGCTTGGTTGAGGTGCGAAAATAGCCGGGCCGCGGAGTCCGATAGAAAAAAAAATCTCGAATAGCTTTGGAAACGATGTCATTCAACTCGAAATGCTGTGGCGAACTCAATTTTTTGTAAATCAAGGATAGTATTGAAATAGTTGCATAAAATTTAATCGGAATTTTCATATTCTTCCTTTCTATGGAAAGTTATGAAAAGAAGGTGTTATAATAGGGCGAGAAATTCTATTCAGAAGAAAACAAACCTTATAAACTAATGTACATTATCTGTTTTAAGTCTTCTACTCAGGTTCTTTCCATTTGAACTCTGTTCTAGTGATTAACGGAGGTGCAAGGTAGAGATGAAATGAAAGGAAAAAGACGAAAAGTGGGACTTCCTAACTTTGCGATACTCGAGTTTACGAGCGGGGTTCGTATGTCCGTATACAATACAAATCTCGCAAAACCCAGGAATAGTTGTGCTCAACCGCGATTTTATAGACTGTTTTGACAACTTCTTTCCTTGCAACAAGCATTCAAAGTAAGGACGAACCGCTATTTCATACAACAATTAAAATGATTAAAAAATAACAAATCAACAATTTCAAGTACTCGCCTACAACTATTTCTTGCTGTTCTGACCAAATGTGAAAGTTTGAGTCTCTGAACACTTTTTCAACTATGACCTTAGGCTATGTTAGGTTCCAACTATTGCTTTTTGGCGCATATTTGGCGTCATTTTGCTCCCTCCTCAACAATATGTCGGTTCTTGTATAGATCTCAAAGGGAGGAATCTAATGATATAAAAGTTGTTCTGAAGTTTCCATTTTATAGGCAGTTATGAGCAAGCGACGGTGGCCGACGGTGCTGCACCGTCACTCACCGTCGGTTTTTCAGTGTTCATGCAGAGTATTTATTTGTTCTTGGGCGTTTTTTTTTTGTAGATTTTGGACGTAGAAGCAAAACTAGGTCTATACGGGAGAATAAAATTACCGAAACACAATACCACTAGATATCATAGAAGCTTTTGTAGTGTGAACCACAAGTTACTGACGGTGAACTTGAAAGATCCTGAAAGAAGAAAAAAATAAAGTTGGTTTCTTTCCGGTGTAATTTTGTATGATTTTTGTTTTTCTGTTTGCAATTAGCGGCAACTTTCACACTGATGAATCAAGAATTCAGAAGCTTTGTAATGTAGTTTGAAGAACAAGCAGAAGGTCAGTTCTTACTGGTTAATCTATTGTGACCATGAAAAATGGTAGGAGCAGATAAACAAAGTAGATGATTGAATAAAGAAACCAAGAAATGAATCAAACAATGTCAAAGGAGTTAATAGAAATATTCTAATTTCCTACACGGATAGTTTTCAACCCCAAACGAAGGAATTCCTGAGAATTCCCAGACAGCACTAGATCGAACCGAAGGCTTCTGAACTGAAGGCAAAGATTTTTATTCTTGAAGAAGCCAACGAAACTAACACACTCTCCCGTAGCAACCACGACACGCGCGGTCATCGGAATTTCATTGTCGAGCGAGCAAGAGGATTCCCTGTATGCGACCCTATGAATACATATAAGGACACTGCAATGACCGATAAGAGGAACGTGTTCGATTGCTAATGAGGAATGTAAGAAAAAGCGGTGCAGTCGGCAATAGCGCATTGAAATTCCCAAATAGGATTACTTCAACCGTCAGCCGATCGGAGACAAATGTTCTGGAAGGCCTTGATGCACGACGAAACCTGTCCGTAACTGTAGAAAAACCGTAGTAGACCGTTAAACGACAAACTGACTACTTTGTGGCTCAAGAGGAAATACAGAGACTACAAGTGCACACGTAATGTGAACTCAGCGGAACCTGAGGCAAATTAGTGCAAATGCACTATCAACGAATCTGCCGTTGGCAATTCATGAACAGGAACACATGTTACTCGCCGGCTGTAAACTACAGTAGGATCGCTAGTTTTTCGAAAAAAGACGAAGAAGACGCGGATTCGCGTCTTTTTCAAAGAAACACTTCTTGAAAAAATTACCTGCAGGTACACACTAACAAGGCTGAGTCCGAGATAATTGCGCCCAAGTACATATGATTTTCAACGTGAACATATTTTTATATTTTTCGAAAAGTGAAATGATAGTTACAAATTCGTAATCTACATAATATTGCGAACAATTTGATATCTCTCGCAGCTATAAATCCATGAATGTGAATATTTTTTAGATTTGACTAAAGTGACATCTCTCAACTTCAGGAACGACCAACATTACCTTAAAATTTACATCACCTTACACTACCTTGCTTAAAAATTATTTTCTTACCAAATCTGCAAGAAATCTTTTTGTTGTAGGATAATTTTGTCTCTTGAATTTCCAGCTCAACAGGATTTTCTGTTTTTTTGCCGCTAAAGTTACAACTTCGGCATTTTGCACTTCCTACTCTCATTTTTGGCAGTTCCTAAATCGCTAACAAATTAGGTTTGCCATCTGTCGGCATAACACAATAAGACTCATTGATTGATACATTAATTACTACATTTGAAAAGAATAGAATTACTACAAAGAGGAATGTTTTTTTACAAGACGAAATCTTTCGAGATAGTTTAATCTATTCTTGGAAATTGTCAGAAGAAAAATCTTTGCAAACCCTTGAAATTGAATCTTCTGATAATGAATCTTTAGTATTTACACTTTGGTAGCTCTATTTACATTTGTAGTTCAGTGGTTCTTCATTTTTCTTCGTCACTCGTTTGCTCCATTCCAGTCATCGTAGAAAGATTCGTTTGAACATAATTATTTCTTTGACTTGATGACTTTCCTTCAATTTCGAAGAGCGAAGAATGCAATTAAAACAAAAAGAATAGAGCGAATGAAAAGGAATGAAACAGACAATTCTGGAGAATATTGCTCTGCGGGTATAACATTCTTCTCTGTAGTTATTCTATTCTTTTCAAGTGCAGTAATCACAACACAGCCGCAGCTGGAGGTGTGCCCTAAGGTATCCGGTGGGTTGGCGTGCTCTCTATACACGTTGGAGGAGTTTGTGATGAAAATTTGAACGATACAGAATTTTTTGGAACCAACAACATTAAATAAATCTCTTCCTCCTGAAGAACATATTCACTTGATATTTGAAGGAATTTCCAATCAATCGCAAAAAATAAGCTTTAAAATCTAAAAACACACGAAAAGTTCCATATCTTAGCAGGTTCAAAACTGACCGCAGCTGAGACGCATTATAGAAAAGATCGGGGCAATTCAAAGGACAATGACTGCTTTCTATTGTGTTGTGCGGACAGACCTAATTTGTTAGCGATTTACGAATTGCCAAAATGAGAGTAAGAAATGCAAAATACCGGAGTTTCAAATTTAGCTGCAAAAAAAGAATATTCTATTGAGCTGGAAAATCAAGAGACAAGACCATCCTACAACAAATAGTTTTCCTGCAGATTTTGTAAGAAAATAATTGGTCGTTCCTGGAGTTGAAAGATGTCACTTTAGTTAAATCTAGAATATTTTCAGAGTCGTCGACTCACAGCTGTGAGAGATGTCAAATTATTCGCAATATTATGTAGATTACGAATTTGTAACTATCATTTCACTTTTCGAAAAATACGTTCAGCTCGGCCTTCTTAATGTGTACCCACAGGTAACTTTTCCCAAGTGTTTCCTTGGCAGGTCTTGGGAGTTCAAATCACACTCAATCGGTAGAGCTCGCGCTCATGAATCTAGTAATGTACAGAACTTATAATAAAGATCAAATTGAGACGAGTTATGAAAAAAAGAAGTCGAAGAATTAACGATCCTACTGTACACAGTGTCGTGGATCATGTGAGAAATTTGTGTAATTACAGCAGTGTTGTGCATGTAATGCACATAATACGCATGTGTTGTTGTTTCTTATGGCATATCTTTCTTTCAATTTCCAATCGAAGCACGTTAAAGTCGCGTCTTCAGCGCAAAATGTATGCAATTATTAGGTCAGTGAATGTCTTTTTTTCAATTGACGATTACGAGTACGATTTAAACTAAAGCAAAAGGCTTTGTGTAAATGTCAATGTATTGTTTTAAAACTTGAATGTAGTGTTTTAAAACTGCGCTTCTATTTTGTGGTGCTTTAGAAGAAAATGAATAAGATTCAAATTATGATTTGATTTATGGAAGAACAACCCTTCCGACACGTTCTTCTCCATCAGTGCAAGGTTGGTGAATACGTCCTTTCGCTTTTTTCTTTAACGTATTCTCAAACCTTCTTAATCAACCTAATGAAGATTTTTTATTCCCGATGAAAAATACTACAATACCTCAAAGCTATTTATTTATTTACGATAATTCCCGTTGGTTTTTGTTGTCTTCCCAGGCCCAGTAATTTTTTCGCCCCTTTTCTTATGGAAATTCTTTTGAAAGGCCGCAAATGAATTTGCAAGTATGGGGTCAGTTTTTGCTCGTGTTGCCAAAGTTTTTTGATCACATCTTCTCTCCTTGAACTCTCGGAAGGACAGAGACCTCATTCTTTGAGTGGAGTTTGAGGTCACGTTGTGGTGACAGGAAAGCAGGTCATATGCGTTGGTTTTTTTCGACTTATACATAGTTCTGCCATTTTGCCTCACATTTTCCCCTTTTTTACTTCGAAGCAAAATAGAACCGAAGCATTTCAACCTACTAGATATAAGCTTTACATAGACATTTTACGTTCAGTACTGAGCCTTCTCTTTTAGTGTGGGCTTCCTTCGAATAAAAGAGCAGTAGTACACATTCACCAACCCAGTAGTTAGCTTTTGTGGATAAATAATATGATTGAAGGAAAAAAAGGAAGAGGAGGATCAAGGGTCACGAAACCACGATGCTAAGATTCTCAATAGCGTGTGTCAGCAAAAGTCCAAACAATAAATGATTCAGAGTGATTCTTGGCCCTTTCCGTGCAGCGATGACTCTCCAGAATTATCGATGAATTGTGTTGTCCGGAAACTGCGTGCTATTTGAATAGTTGCAGACGAATACAAACAGGAACGTTAAAGGAAACCAGCTGGTTTTGCCACAAAATGGATACTTTCATCTGCGTGTTGCCGCGGGAAAATGGTTGTGAAAAAACTGAAGGCAGATGAGTTTAAAATGGATTTTTTTTTACTGAAAAGCTGGAGAATATAACAGACTTGTTGTGCGTACTACTGACATGCTCCACATTGATTACCAACCTTTTTGAACAAAGATTTGAGTGAAAGAAAGCGACGCCTGCGTTCGAGAAGCTTGAGGAACTTTTTTTTAGAAAATAATAAAGGGCATATTATTTGAAATAATTACTGGCTACCATTTGTTTTCTTTTGGCTCTAAAAATAATGCTAAAAATGCAATTGTTTTAAGAGTTGTCAAAAAGAAAGGTGATCACAGTTATGTACATCGCAAAATACTAGTTCCTACACGAGAACCTATACGAGAAAACGTTGATAATACAGGGAGAGAACCTAGGAGGAGAAGTGAAAATGATCCTTCTCGCCCATGTAATGGTAATCAGCAGTGCCGCACAAATCACTGACCTCGATATATTTACACGTAATGTTCAGCTGATCTTAAAAAAGCGAGGTGATCACCTAAAAAAAGAACATGAATTCCAATGTTTCAGGAATACAGAGGTATCGAATTGAAGTTTTTTCGTTAGAATATTTTTTAAAAAATTGGGATAAAAGAAGTGAACCGCAATGAAACATCAGAGTGGGTGGAAAGATAACATAAGATTAAAGCAAAAAAGAGAAGAATATGTACTTATACACAGATCTGCATTTGAAGGCCATGTCGCATTACTTAAGGGGATCACCCCCACGAATCTGAGGTGGTACGGATTTCAGGTGGAGTGTCCGTATACGGGATCATAGATTATGGAGAAAAAGGTGATTCCGTCCATTCCCCCTGATTACCGCAAAAAACGGCCCGGATGATACGACTTCGAGCGATCCGGCGCGTTATTTTCCACAACGAGTTCGATTGGAGCGCGTCAGCCCGCCGCTCCAGACCTTTTTTTTACGGCAATTAAGAAGAAATGAACGGAATCACCCCCTCTCCATAATCTACTATCCCGTATAAGAATATTCCACCTGAAATCCGTGTCACCTCAGATTCGTGGGGTGATGCCTTCAAAAATGATCAAAGAGAGGAAACTCACAAGTCTACAATTATTTGAGGAGAAATTTATGTGCATTCTATGGGATATCAAAGTGAGGTTTGTATAATATTCTTTTCAGACCACAACACACGCGAATACAATATTCTGAGTAGGAAAACTTGATTGAAAGGTTAAAATCCTCTAAAATGTTGCTGGAGTCACAAGCACATCTCGCATGAATATAATGACTCCTTCGTCCAGTTGGTTGAATAGACAAGAAGCATTCACCTCAAAAGAAAACGGATCAGCCTTGTATCATTCGATTTTGACATAAGTAAAAGGAGGAGAACTGGAAGATGACCAGGACAAGCAGACTTTTCAGTGTTTCGTCTTCTGACCTACGTACTCTTCGTCGATTATCACCGTCGCTAAAGAAATCTGGGAATCTAAATCCCGAAATGAGGTCGCTTTCTGTCCGTTGCTATTATGCGAGGACTGATTCCACACCCATTTTGTAGATCACCGATTATATTTGCACCTTCGGAATTTTTAGTTAGGAAAAACCCAATCATAACTGGCTTCACGTCGTCGTCGCAATCCATTTCCGAAGCTGAATGCAGAAGCCCCCTGCATTTGTGCAAAGAAGTCACTATGAAACAGAAATTTTCGATATTTCCATGAATTTTCAAATAGCAATTGGAGTCGTTATCATGCGATTAGGTATCCTCCGAGGTACGTTAAGACCCTCCTATTTATGTATGCTCCGGTTCTCTCAGCTGCCTGTTCGATGATTTTACTTGAATAGACAGTCAAGGCGAGCTCACTGGCCTTCGACCGCTCGCAGGTGGATGCGGCACGTTCATAAGGCTGCGCTTTGCAACTGAAATTGTCGTATAAAATGGAGTTTTTCACTGCGTTTTTTTTGCCTTTACGACGATTAGGGAGAAGAGCGCTGCCACCCCAATTTCCCGAATCTTCAACACAATCTCTAGCTTTTTCCGTGGATCACCACGTCAGATTCGCGAGAAGCTCCCTTTAAGGCGCGTAATGAGCTGCCTCTGATGATTGCGTGAGAAAGTGAGATGTTCTGCATATTCTGAAAAAATCTCGTACAACAGGAGTCTGAGAACTCGCCTGATAAGCCAAATCCGAGAAAATCACCTGGAAATGTTAAAATTTGTCCATGTACTGTTGAATCATCATTTCTCAAAATATTTCCAAGTACGGTTATGAATTCCGGTAAATGTGTGTCATGAATAACGCTGTTTTTTAACAGTACTAAAGGAATATTTTTTTTGTGTGAGGAGGGCAGGTGAATTTTAGAAGATATTGGAGTTGAATTGCATTCGAATTCTACCAGAAAGATGGAAGAGGAATTATAACTTATGTTCAAGATTTTAGAGAAAATTTTGTTCATCGTTGTTTTGAAAAATAAGGAAGGTGGAGAATACAGAACAATTTATGGAAATTATAATCAAAAGAAGTGGACAGAGTGCGCGGCGTTGATCAACCTTTATCTGCCTACGTGTTCGACTTGGATTCCGGATCAGAACCGTTTGAGATTTATGAATGCGTGCGCAACCTTGCAATGACATGTGGAGGCGCACCGGGTCAGCCTTGTTTCCTCGGACAGTGCACCAATTTTTTACCCCGTAGGTAAGAAAGGGTCGATTGACAGCAGAGTGGCTTCGATCGTGCACCCACAGTCGAACCTATAACCAACGGCGCTTCACCATCGCAACCCAAATAACGGCCATTGTTTTATGTCTCAGGCATTCGCCTGCAGTTCCTTCCAGTCATTGATCGGGGACTGGAGATAGGTAAGAACTGAAGTTGAAACGAATAAGCGTGAATGAGGTGAAGGTAGATGGAGAGCAGCGAGCGGATGTGAAATTGCGATCAACCTAGGATCGCCGACTACCCGATTTTTTCGCACATCAAGCACTCAATCGAGGCTGTAATCCTCGAAAATATTTGAATTCGCTGAAATTTGAAACTTTTCATTAGCAGAAGGCAGGCAAATATTGAGATCAAATATCTCTTGTAGTGTATTGTATTCCACAATGACGACGTCGAGCAATGCAGCTGTGAATTGAAAAGTGGGATTCTTGTGAAATACATGTGCATTCGTTCGCTACTGATCACGTGTTGAGGTGACGGGGGTTGAGGAACAGAGCGGAAGAGAGTTCCGGAAGAGTATAAGACAGGCAGAGTTCGCTCGAAAAAATAGTAAATAGGAGCCTCAAAGAAAGTGTTCGTGCACGGCACAAGTTTGTTCAGGTTGATCCGATCGATCACTTCTGATTGGAGGAACAAGAGAAAATGAAGGAAATTATATTGAAGTTGAGCCACTACTCACTCGGATTAGCAGTGCTGTGTTCCTGTCCTATGCTCGTGATGCCTCGAAATTCAGTGAAGAAATGCGATAAAAACTACGTGGGTTCGTCCAGAACCCGTTCGCAATCTATCGGGAAAAAAGATTTAAAAAATTAGACATCTTTGCTGTTTTATTCCATTTCTAAAATAAGTAGTGATTGTTGCAGAGGCGAAATACAGTAGTTTTCTAGTAGAAATTTACCCAAGAGGCAATTCAGATTTAGTCATTGTTCATTCCACAAGGTACCCACTTAATGGTGCTTATCAAAACTTTATTTTGATCTTGGAAGAACGTTTGAGGATTTATTTTCTGATGGTTGCATATTGCGTTCATACTACGAATCATTGCTCTGTCATGCGACGAAATATCCGGTGTTCGGAGTGTGTTCTAGAATGGCTGAAGGAAATAAGAATAAAAATTAATAAGAGAAATAGTGCAGGTTGAACAAAATTATTTTGAGTGACAAGTTTCGAATCAACACTAGATATAGTAGAAATTCTAGAAAACGACCCTAAATTTGTTTTTCCAGGAAGAAGGAGCTCTAGAATTTTCCCTGAACGAAGGGCAAGAAGATGCTAGAACTTTTTGTCAAACTGATTCATGTCGAAGTGTTACTGAATTGAAACTATAAAAAAAAACACTGAGCTGAACATTTGAAAACGTGGTGTGTCCTGAAAAACAAAAAAAGATCTTAAAAAGAATGAAGAAAATGAAGAATGAAACTGTAGAGTGATCTCCATTTCGGTGGTTGCAGTTCAATGAAGTCTTAGTATGATCTGTGAGACCGACTGACCACTGGACTGGTCAAGTGAGCCTCCCGAAAGACGTACACGATTCTTTCAACATTCGTGATATAAAATTAATCGAGAGATTCTTTCTTACGTTCACGGGCACTTCCAAGGAGACAAAACCACCGTATGAATGACGGTAGACCGGAGTGAAAAGATGATGTAAGTTTAGGTGTTGTCCACGTTTACGAGGAAACTGCGAAACGATTGACGTCGAACGAAAAGAGTGAGGACAAACAAAACCACTGAGCTCACTGCCGAGCCCTTTACGACAACGAAAACTACGTCCGGCTACGACCTTTGTGGGCGCACGAATTCGAATGCGGAAGACCGAACGGATGAACGAACGATCGATACGAATCCGCAATGCTTTTCCTATTCAAACAACGGCAACGCTGCGCTCAGCGTACGGCTGTCGATTGACATTTTAACACTTTTTGATTGCACTTTTTCAGCAATCAACTTCAGGGAATTTATCCTGAAAATAGATCAGCAGTTTTCAGCGATTAGTCGGCTAGGGTGAGTGCTTGCTTAGAGGAAAAAGAACGTTCTGAGGAGAAACAGGAAAAATGAAGAGGGAATAAAAAGAGGCTAAATAAAAAAAATTCCTTGAAGAAATATGCCAATAGCAGTTTTGTTTAAGAAAAAAAAATGTGCTTAAAATAAGAACGAGAGATTTACGAGGTCAAGCTCAAGCAGAATTAAACATAGAATATATTTAGCTGCGGAGAAAAAATACGCGTAGTTTCGATTGGCGAATTCCTATCTATTCCCAATACGGCAAATATTTGCTTCGAAATGCACTTACGTGCAAAGGTACAAGGTGGAGACAATTGCAAGTAGTCTTTGTTATACTTAAATCAAGTTTTTTTTTCGAAACACGAATTTGTATGCATCAAATCCGTTTCGAACAATCACCGGAATTTTTTGGTGATACTAGTTGAAAATATGTTTGATAAAAGTTTGGGATGGATTGAACCATCGATAAGTTGTTTTTTTCCATATGTTGGCACCAATAAACAAGCAAATAAACAAGTGAACAAACAGGTCCTTCTCCTGAACCATACTGGAGGCGCGTCTATGGGCTTCCAGTATGGTTCAGGGGAAGAACTGCCACGATCCGCCGCAACTACGCAATTCTGACCGAATGTTTACGTTCGGCGAGGATTTCTTCTATCCGTATGGCGTATTTCCGTGCACATACGGGTCTATTTTGGTATGAATTAGTAGCGTGTATATTACATCGTACATACTGCATTCTCTCTGGACTGGGCAATGTTTAAAAGAGGGTGTAGTAACGGCACCTTTCAATAATTAATAATTTCAATAATAAAAAAAAATATTCCACTGAACTGACTTTTCACTATGCGCTTAAATAAGTAACTAGTACCTATTCCAAAACATCAACGAATCTTCAATAATTCCCTAAAAAGAGTACAAATCCAGTGACGCTTTTAAAATGTGGAAGAAGGTGAAAATTTCAACGGAGAAGAATATTTTCTGCATGATTTCCACGGAACGCTGCAGTAGCAGATTGGTGATGATTGATTGTTTGAGGTAACACTGAACAGTAAAATTTTCAAGGACAACTCGTTTGGAATGCAAATTAATCAAGACAGAAGGGGAGAAAAAGCGAAGAATATTAAAACAAAGACTATTTCGGGGAAAAAAAAAACGAAACCAAGTAAATGAGCTGATCAGTGATGTGAACAACTACGAAAATATAATTGACTTGAACATTTATTAGGTTCTAAATTCTCGAATCCGTCTTAGGTGTAGATTCTTCAAAAAAAAAAATCACGGAAAGAGAACGTCTTGTTGGCTTAAAATATGAGTAGACGGAAAGGAAAAGTTATGAGTCGAAGGGAAATGAGAATGAGGAGATTTTTCAAGTCTTACGAGCATTAGGAGAAGCTTACGAACATTATGGAAATGACAGCAGCTTGGACGAAATTCTTGTACATGTACCATGACAGCATACGGTATAACTGTGACATAGAAAGTAAATTTTTTCGCATTAATATTTCATTTGTATCAAACAGATAGTTCAATGATGTTTTGCAGCTTGAAAGAACTGCCGGTGATCTATGGGTCACCCAATCACACTCAACACAGTGCAATGCTCTATGCGGTGATCTCAGGAATGAGATCAGATTTTGAACCAGAAAGAAAGATAGAAGGAGCAAAACACAGTGCATTTACGCTGTGAATTTCAATAAACAAACTTTTGAAAGTATTTTTTTTAGCCGCCTACACCTGTAATATTTCAACGACGATAAGGAAAACAAAACTAAGTTCATGCGAGCCCTGATAATTTCATGTTTTCAACATCAAAAAAGTCACATCGGTTGAGCAAACTTGACCGTTCATTGTTACTGTCGAGCATTAAATTTACGTGTGTGTAGATGGGTGAAAACTAGGAAAACTAAATGTTGAGTGCTTGTGTCGGTGTCAGTGGAGTTCTCAGCTTTTTTTTTGCTATTTTACAAAAATTTCCACTCTAGGAAGTATCAAACCTTCCGCCTTTATGTATTGCCCGTGTCGAGGATTAAAGGCATCGATTAAAGGCAGGGAGTGGTACGGATTTTTGGTGGAGTATTCGTATACGGGGTCGCAGATAATGAGGAGGAAGGTGATTCCCTTCATTTCACCCTAATTGCCGCAGAAAACGGCCCGGAAGATACGGCTTCGAGCATTCCGGCGCACTATTTTCTACAAAGAGTTCAACTGGAGAGCGCCAGCCTTGTCCGGCGCCGCATCCTCCGGGCCGTTTTTAGGGAAATTAAGAGGAAATGGACGGAATCACACCCCTCTCCATAATCTACGATCCCGTATACGAATATTCCACCTGAAATCCGTACCACCTCAGATTCGTGAGGTAATGCCTTTAAATAAAGGGAGTTGGAAACGGCGATAGTGGCTATACGATGATATAGCAATGCTATGTAGTTATATGTATATGTAAACATTACAACACTATTTGGTGACAAAAGACAAAAGTTTTGAAGGGTAGCAATCTTAATAATATCATTCTCTTTTTCATTATCCGTTTTTTTTTTCTCAAATCAGTCAATCTTGTCACTTTCAGTCCTAATAACTGAAGTCGAAAACCAAGTTGATTTTGTCGTAAAGCTCTTGCAAAAAAGTTCCACTTCCTCTCCTCGTTCAGATTTCTCCCCCAGATATCGATACAACGTAGTTAAGAGAAGCACTGGGCAGAATTAAATATCGATGTCCTAAGTCAATTTCCCTTTCAAGGATGTCAGAAGTGAATAGAAGAACAAGGATAGTGTTGCGAACTCGTCCATATCCTACATAATTCACGTGCCAAATCCTATTTTGTCAGTTAGTTTTTTTTCCGAGCTTTTTCCGTGGTCTTTAAAGAGTTCAGTGTTTGTATTTATTTGCTCTAATGTAGTTCGAATTGGTACAAAACTTGGAATACCCTAGAAACTTTTATTCCCCCAGGTGGGGGAAAAATTGTATAATAATACGGCTTCGAAAAATATGCCAAATATTATATTTTCCTACTTTTCAAAAATTATTCCAGGAGCTGGAATAATTATTTATAGAGAGGACCTACGTTTTATGAAAGTGGCCACATTTACAGAAAAAGGTAGACTAAGAAGCATCAAATTCATAAACTCTAGCGTGCTGACGAGAAACTGTAAGAATTTCTATCAAAACCATGGCAAAAGATAGAACGAGCCAAACACCCACCATTGGTACCTCATTGACGTCAGCTGGAAAAGCGCTCATCTCTCGAAGACGAACTGTGACCGGAAATTAAGTAGATTAAAACAGAGAAATGTTCAAATAACACAGAAATGGAGCACTGAGGAATTCCAAGGACGCACGAAACGTGTGATGGTACTAGGGAATTATCGTCAAAAGCAATGCATTCACAATTCTTATTTTATAGCACTTGCATTTAGGCTAAATATAAAAAAAACTCATTCTAGCTGTTGAGAGATCAAAGAGAGTTTTTCGGTCCAATGGAGAAAAAGGTTCCGAAATAAAATAATGCAGGGAATGCACAGATTCGACGAGCTCAGATAATTTCGTTGAGCTGAACTTGCAATTGTTTGCGACATAAACAAATCAAGAATCCATAATGACATTTTGCGAATAAATATAATAAGCTACTGAATTGAGATATGAAAAATAGGCTGACAAAAATAAACAATTAGCCAAAACTAGTAAGCAGATGAATAAGTTACGAAAATCTACACTATTTTCGGTAACATTACTACCGTCTCTAGGAATTATCTCACATTAACAAAAGTTTTCCGATTAATAAACCATGTTTTTGCAAAACAAAAAATAGTTTTTTTTATCGAACCCAAACCACTTGATGTGTACTTTCGAGTACGTTTCCCCTTTGTTCTCCACTTTTTTTCCGGTAAGTAATCCTATCTGTATCGTTTTACGTCGGACTGTATTACGTCAAACGTGCAACTAACAACAGTCTTAAGGAGTCTGCTCATTCGGAGCTGTGCAGTGAACTGAACTGAGTGGAAGTGGAAGAAAGAGGAGAGGAAAATGTGCAGCAGATATCAGCCTTTGCTTATTTATTCATCTTCTTAAATAAATTCCGAAATTCAAAAGAGTGCGAAAGGTGTTCTAACCGCATAAGAAGTTAAATTAAATTAAACTAGGAAACAAAAAGTCAGATTAAATTTGAGTTTCATCAGAATTAGAGTGTGTTTTAGGAGTGCAGAGAACGAGAGGATATATTGAGGCATTTCATAAAAATGAAACTATTGCATGTGATCCGGTGATTGCTGCGGCGAAGAGGAACCGCTGGAAAACTGTCCTCACAAAATTTGTGAATCGCATCACAGTTTTATTTATTAGCTTTTAATAATCTCCCCAAAAATGCAGTATGAGACGAGACAACTGCAAAAAATTCAGAAGCTCAGATTAGAGATCGAAACGTTATTCCTTCAGAAGCCCTTAACCTTCTACGAAAACTTCACGCAAGCCGACCGTTGACGAAAGGAACTAAAAGAGGTTGTGGTTTCCAGGAAGTACCCAATTTCTAGATTTTTCAAAGACGCCGTTCGAAGCGTCAGGAAAAAAATGATGCTAGAAAACAGATATCGAAACTGAAAAATTGGAGTAGTGAAAGGAAAACAAGACTTAATTGTAGAAGTTTAGAAAATTTTTGAAAATCTGAAGAATATCTCTGCGTCGCTCCATTTTGACGCCTCCAGAAGTTGTCCAAACACCTGTCTTCTACACTAGTTTACGTATCGAGTAATTCATGTACAGAAATTTTCATTTACGTGTACGGAACAAGTGTTAGAAGAGGAAAAAAAAGATGAAACAAAAATTCTCATGCGCAAGTTAGCATTGCTGACGTAGGCAGCGCTATGGTGAACAAAACTATAATGGTAAAAATGTAAAAGTAAAGGAGATGTGTATCAAAATCGCGTAGTGGTCAGAAAACGTTTGACGGCAGCCTTATCGTCTGCACTCGGAATCGTCGATGGATGCACTTGTGAGCGCTGGTGAACTCCAGTGATCTGGCACGTGTGCCATAGCCTCCGCGCAAAATCAAGAAGGAACAATCGCATCCCATATGCTCTTCCACAGTTTTTGAATGACTCACAGGTATTACACCCTATTTTCCAGAACTCAACACAGTGGCCAGACGTTGATCAGTGAAGGAGAAAAGGATTTCAACTACCCAGAGACGAAATAACGAAATGGAAAAGTGAAAACATTTTTGATTCTCCAAGACCCTTAGTTTGATAACGACAATTACGTTTGGGTTTTGTTTTGTATTTTCGCTCCATTCTTTCCAACTTGAATCTCTCTTTTAGAGTTTTTCTTAGTGTTGAACTTCGGTCTAGATCAAATATTCGGAAAAATCCGAGAATACTGTAGAATTTCGATTTCCCTCACGTTGAAACTAGCTCGTAAAAAATAAAAAAGTTGCGTGATTCTAATGGCACACTTAGAAACCAAAGGATGAATCCGCTCAGAATTCGCTAAAAAAGTTGATTCCAATACGGAATCGAAGAGGTTCACGCTGCCTGCACAATAAATGAATGGCCAACCGGAACATCAAAGAAATACTTTTATTTTCACGTGAGAGAGAACATGTTTTCACGGCAAAACTGCGGGGAGTCAGCGAAAATAGAAAACGAATAAAAAAACGAACGGCGGTCACAAATTGATTGCCTATCTTTGATGAAAACAAAGTAGGAAGCGACAGGATGACAGATGAGAGTTAGGATGTTTTGAAAATAAAAACGAAGTGAAATTTCAGAAATTTGGAGCTGAAATCACGAAACGTTTGGGGCAATGTGTGGTAGGAGGATCATCGAAAATCACAGGACTCTGATTTCTGCTCGACGTGGAGTGTTCCCGGGTGAGCGCGACTCTTTCGCCGAATTCTCGAAGGTCGTACGTGCGCCAACATGCTTTCCACCGTGAAGTTGCGATGTCCTACGCACTGTTCATCGAACTCTAACGGATCCAACTGGGAGGTAGTGTAATGTTAGGTGGAACGCCGGAAACGGTAAAGAAACGTCCTCGACGGTATTTGCGATAATTCCATCAGTGGTTTTACGTAGTTTTTCCCGGAAAGAATTTGTCCTGGAACTTTTTCTGAGAATTTAGAGGTAGCGACTTCTAAGTGCAGCCCTGTCCATACATATTTCATAGCGTTCCACTTGTTTACATGTCTATTACAGCTGGACTTAGGAAGAAAAGTAGGGATGATGTAAAGGTATTATATGAGCATCCATCATTCCGCTTACATCACTTCGGAGGAACTGGAACAGAGGAGGAACAAGGGAATCTTAGGCAGTACTTTAAGAAATGTCCTACGATCAAAACCAAAAATGAAGGTGAAGTAAAGTGAAACGCCTAAACACTGTTTCAAAATTCCCGAAAAAAAGGTATCTCTACAAAAGAAGATCGGCGGAGATCAAAACACAAAAACTGTTCGCGTCAGCAGTCATGTTTCAGTGGCCACTTTTTCTGCCTGACTGTACTTTGTGCTTCGGAGACGCGTTCCTGCGTACGAAGCGATGCTTTGATCGCTGCTCGTGTCGAAACGGCGACCGCAGGCGACAGCGGACTGCTCACGCCTGTCCGTTTGTCCCTCCAGGATGGGAGAACACAGGTGAACAAAATGGGTACTTCATAATGGCAAAATTCAAGATGCGCTGGGTATCGGGAAAGTTCAGAAAGTTCTAGAAGATTGGAGGAATTATGGTGCAAAAACGAGAAGTTTTATTTTAATACAAAACACACACAGAATGGTACCAGACAAATTCTTAGCTACTTAATGACCTTGAGAGAAATGTTAACCTTAAAAGATGTTGACAACTGCAACCAACAACAATCGACAGTGATATGTTCTCTAAACAGCGCCTTTATGGGTCATCTGTCATTCTTTTCCATGTCAGTCTATTTCTCAGAACGAATGATATGTCAACAATGTAGCTATCTTCAGTAGTAGGCTTCGGCCTAAAGAAAGAATCAATATCGATTATCTAGTGCATCGATTTTAGAGTACTACCTGATATGTGGTAGAGCCCAGGCGATGTACTATATCGGATACAGATCCACGGTAAATGAGTGAATTCAATGGTCCTGCAGGTGCAAACCTAGTACTAATTATAAAAATAAAAAGATGAAGTCACTGGCGTATCAGTCCACTTGGGATGCGCCAACGCTTTACTTTTTACTGGAATTCATAATCGTTGAGATTTTGGAGCACGTGTTGGCCTGTACAATGACTTGCGGGGCCAACCGATGATCAAGTCAGTATTTTTATCCTCCCAGACGAGTCTAGTTCCAATTTATCGACCTCGGAGGGATGAAAGGCTTGGTTTGCACTAGGGCGGTTTCGACCCCTCGACCGTGTGGCTACAACCTCTAGCGGACTACATCACACCCACCCCGTACTAATTATTAGATGAAAAAAAAATTGAAACATTAGTCCGCACTTTTTTAATTAAGAAAATACTTATGTTTCTAGGTTTGCCAACAATGTCTTTGGTGAAACGTTATGCCTGGCGTTTCGACGATCTCGCCTTCATCGGAGGCACTGAAACTTCAGGAAGAAGGACACGGAAACCACTGTGAAAAAAGTTGTAGTTTTTGTTACTCTCTCTCTCTCTCTCTCTCTCTCTCTCTCTCTCTCTTCAAACTGAAGAGTATCTGGCATCGGAAGGGAAACGTGAAGGTCATGTAGAATAAACAGGTTCAGAGAAAAGTGAATTCATTCACAAACAGATGACATTTTCTTACCAGTTAGTCTCTATGTAGTATTCACGGAAATTTCTTCATTTGTTAAGAAGTTATGAAGTATGAGGAATTCAATGGTGACAGCAGCGACACCAAGGAACAGAACGCCAGGAGATCTCCGGTGTTCTGTCCGTCTTTCCCACTATGTGGTCACTATTCGTCAGAATTTAATCAATTGGTTCAAAATGTTTGTTTTCATATCGAACGTTCTACTTTTACAATGAAATTGTTTCTGGAGTTAATTTGTTGTGAAATGCTCACTAAATTTCTTTTCTGGTCGTGCAAAGAACATTGTGACAAAAAAGGTGCTCATTTGTCTATATGTAGCATCCTAGATGTTGACATCTGGGAAAATAATAGATCCTCTAATAGAATTTGTCTTTTTCCAAAACGTTCCGATGCAAAAACTGAGCAAAAGGTGAGTTTAAGCGAAAAGTTTCCAGTTTGATGAAGTTAACATGTTGTTTGAAAAATGGTTTGAACAATGACTTAGAATGAGAATGTCTACTCGGAACCTGCTTGAAGTGCAAAAAATTGGGGAATTTCTAGAATTGTTCAGATTTCTAACAGCAGAACGTGAATAACTGAAACAAACACGCTGTCAAAATATCGGTAGTATCGAGCGCTGACCTCCGGTCTTGGCACCAACTTCAATCTTTCAACCTGTCCTCACCACGGTAACCTCGTTCTGCCTAAGCCCAGCTGCGAGTAGTGGCGTCGATAAAAGTCATGTTTCATTTCCAAACAGACCTGAATTTATTCGAACAAACATCGAAAAATGTTTGCTAAGTGGCCGAATACGGTAGCGGTCAATCGGCGAGAGAAAGGAAACAGGATTTTCAGTGGCAAACGTCTCATGTACATGTATGTACTTACACAAAACTTTACCCTTTGAAATGACGTTGGGGATAGAATAGGGCTTGAGTTTCGTTCGGAGTTAGTTTTTTACCGTGAAGAATCCGCACGTTGCGAGGCTTCCATTCAATTTTCACAGGCGATTTTGGCAGCGTACACCTTAGAAAGTAAGGGTGCGTACGTAACAGCTACCAGGGTTTCGCGCAAACTATGCATTAACAGCAAGTCGCAATCCCAAGAATCATCACATTCAAATCATGGACGTAATTTTTCGTGAACGAGGAAGAAAATGGCCTTCTCAGCGTTGGATTCGCGTATTTTCCTACTTTCTCGTTTCTACAGCGATGGGAAATTCCTGGTAATGTTTTGGCTTATTAATTGCCTCGCTGGTCTTCTGGACTGAAGCGGAGGTCCCAGCTATTTCTCCGTCAGAGAAGTACACGAATCGATTAAACCTTCTTGTAAGATAAAATTTTTTGTGCAAAAACTTACTGTATAGAGGGATCACCATGAAGATTCAAATTGTTTAACAATAATAATAACAAAATCATTGGAGCAAACACAAAAAAAGGAATATATAAATCGCATCCTGCACTTTGTATTTGTAAAAGGTAAGGTAATTTGTAAAACGTAGAGCAGGTAAAAAGAAGATTAAGAAGAGAAGAGTAAACGAGGAAGAAACTGTGACTTTCAGGACAACTTTACAGTCCGGATAATGATTTCAATATCAAATTTCTTCTTTGACAATTATTTGATTACCTGATTGTGTTTAAGAAGTGAAAAGCCAAAATAACCTAACAGGGAGGCAAATATTGTAAATCATTATTGCACTTTTCCACAATGAGAATAAAAAGGAAACAAGTGGATCTACGGCAATAAATAAGTTTCCTCATCTTTCAAAGAAAAAAGTGTGTGGAACTGTTCCGTTTGAAGGCATCGGAAGATTATTCCTTATCAGCTCGAAGCTTTTTTTGGCATCTAATACTAACAACTACATATGTCAGTCATAAAATGGAAGGAACCATAGAGACCTCGCAAGAGTTTCGGATCAGCCGACAAGAGAAGTGGCCGAAATCAGAACAGCAAATTCCACAGTCTAGCTTATTACCAAAATGAGGTAGTTAGAAAATAGATACAATATGTATGGATACAAGAAAAATCAGGAGCACATGAGACATGTAAAGCAGTCTCTGCAATTCTACTTAGCAAACACATAACATCATCACTTGTGAAGAAAGAAAAAAATCAAAAATAAGAAGGTTTTCTGAGGTAAAAGCTTCCAAATGCTTTGAATTATTCGAAAGTTACCTGTTTGAAGAAAAAGTTCCACATATACGGTAGCCACGGAGGTGAATGACAACTGCTGGTCCTGAAGGTTTCAAGACAAGCAAGAAAGAAATCCAAAATGAGGTGAGCACGTCGTGAAAGAAATGGTATTTCCGGTGCGATAGAACCGTGAACAGCTCTGTGCAAACAGAACTCATGTCTCGACGCACATCAAGGCGTCACTGAGGCGGTTATCGACATACGTACACACACAAACAACGCAATAGTCATCCCGGAAGAAGTTCTGCCGAACCGTTTGGTGGTGCTGAACGTTGGAACGTCTGGCAGCGACTCTTCACCGCTCAACGATACGATCACGAGGTGAAGATCTTCCGGATGATATCGAGACGATCGTCTTTCAAGGATACCAGGTGAGCAGTGTGCGTGTCAACTATTCGTTTGAAAAAGGTTGGAGAGAGACATTCTGGATAGTGAAGAGAGTTTGGGACGGAAATTCATGTGGAAGGAACAAAAAAGATGAATTAAATGATGTGTGCAGATGAAAAATTTTGTAAATAATAAATAAATATGAATGATTTGGATAATAGATGGTAAATAATGCCCTTGTTTTCATTTCTCTCTTTCTTCTCAGTACTTTTCTATCTGGAACTCGGGCGACTTAGGAAAAAAAAAAAGAAAATGAAAAAAGGGGAAGAAAAAAAGAAACTTTTTATCTATGTACGTACAGTACATAGATCAAAAGTTTCTTTTTTTCTTTCCCTTTTTTAGTAGTCACGGCAAATCTTCGCAACAAAACGAAAAAAAAGTAGCTCTACGCTTTTTTCAATTTTCTTCGTTACTCGATCTGCTTTGCACGGTACCATTTCGCATAAAACGCCATTCGACTCGCAATGACGATCCCTATCCGCGTAGCTAATTTTGAAATTCAAAAAGCTTCTACAAAATCACTATTCTCTGAACTACAAATAGTGGACCATGCTCAGAGATAATTGTGCCTTGAGGCTGTGACATTTGGTGCAAACAAAATGCGACAATAGTGAAGTTATTGTCAAGTATTCGTAATATTAACCGTTGTCATAAACATTTTGGTACCACATTCACATGTACATTACAAAGATTTTTAGAACATAGGGGATTTGAGACACTTCAAGAGATAATTAAAGGATTTATTCTTCAACTAGAAAGGATTTAATACTGCCCTTGTAAGAGATCTATTTCCGTTATTTTTGACAATCGATAAGGTTCTTGAGTCATTTTCAGCCATTTATGCTGGATATTTCAGTTTAGAACTTTGGTGTATTGATTGCAGCGCTGGTAGTGTTCAAAATAAACTATATAGTTAGATCTCTTCATCACAAATTGAGTGATGTCCATCTGGAATCACATAGAGCAGAATAAAGTTAACAAGTTACAGAGTAAAAACATCGCCATGAAACGAAAAAACACGGATATTCGCTTTTTCGCCTTTTTTGAGAGCAATTTAGAAGTCACAGGAGCGTGGAAACGTGCTAAGAATGGGCGACAGTACTATCTATGATCAATCTGGAGCAAATTCCTCTAGGACTCTTTATGCTCAGCCGTTAAGTTCCTAGCCACCCATAACTTCAAAAGGAAATAAATAATCACTTTTTTGGTAGCAGGACACCAGCCTAACATAGAGTCTAGGCGTTTCTAGAAAAAAAACGAATAGTTCTAACGAGGATCAAAATATTACTTGAAAAAATCTCAAGCTTTATAAATTAAGAATATCGTGTCGTTTGTCAGCTGTACATCAAGAAAATCAAGTAATGGCGAGTAACCTTTTCGTTGTGGCATACCTTAGGCCAAGCAGCCGTCTAAGCAGTTTAATTTCCATGCAGTTGATTTTCGCCATCGCTGTAGATGGTGCTGCCCAAGTATCCGATCCGTGCGTTATCATAGGGCGAATTGCGGATAGGTAGACTCGCAACTTGACTTCGTTGGCGATGGGGATCAAATAAAGGCAAAGGACACAAGGACTTTGTTAAAGAGTTGAATGCTGGACTGGATTTAGGGCATCTTTGTTAAATATGTCTCTCGTAGCTGCCATTTTTCAATTCATTTCTCATGCAAATAATAGAACTCGTCTACAAGTTCAGTTGGTTGTCTGTTCACCCTGATTCCTGCTGAGGGTCTCGCGGAGTCCCACCTCTGCTTACGTTAATCAGAGTGCAGGGGCAATTTAAAAGCTGAGGCTAGCTTCGATACAAAGTTGGTAACATGTTGAAGTTTCGTGCTGCTTGCTGGTAACAGCTTGATATAACAACATCGTTAACGTATTCGAGATCAGTCAAGGGGCGTTCTGATGATGCTAGGATGATATCAGAAGGACACTTATCGACTGTTTTTCACATGATGTCAACGATGATTTAACGAAGTTGAAGAGGAAGGTTTCTGCCACTGCCCCTTGTCGTGCTCCAGCTACCACTTCAAAGCTGGTGTTACACATACAACTGATGCTCAAATTGCAGCAGTTATTCATTGATTCATGTCAACAAGCAGACGACCGATCTTTTCGGGTAGCTCATCGGAGTGAAGCGTGTTGAGAAGACGGTCTCGGGGCCTAACGATGAAGATGTGATCGTAGAAGGGCAAGGACCAAACCCAGTTTGCTCGTCGCGCGTTGTTTCTTCGCGATGTTTGATAAGCCAGTCCAGGGTGATTCGCTCCAAGACGAGAACACGCAGCAATCAGATTCCTCGATAATTTCTTGGATCTGTGATGTTCAACTTCTTGTAGAGTGGAATTATGATGTCATAAGTTCACGAGTCAGGCTTTCCTTCGTCCACGTAAGCGTAATCCACGTAAACTGGAGGCGGCGATGATTCTTCTTGCATGTGAAAGCGTTGTTCAAGTCCCATATTTGCGTTCGTGTCGTCAATGACCACCTCTTGGCCGGGTATTCTAGGTACCAACGCCTTGACTGAATCGTAGACAGCGTCCTCCTTCAGCGGTCTCCGTAGGTGCGCGACAGTTTACGATCTAGAGTTTCTGTCCTCTGCGATCTTGCAGCCGTACAAAGGTGCATCTTGATAACGTTGAGTCAAATTCCTCCGCCAGGTTCTAATACCTATTCTTTAGAGCCATCGCGCACCCTCGCACCGTCCTTTGATCGGCACAGCCACAGTAAATGCTGGAATCTCCTATAATGATGGCAGGCTTGCCTCTAATGCGTGTTTCCTGCAGTGCAGCAAACCACACACAGAGATTCCCCAGAAATTCAGAAAGGGCGGCTTATAAGAGTTCGCCCGGCAGGTGCGGCAGTTCAGCGTAACAAAACGGATAGTTGCTGCGAAAGATTCTAGCTCCTTCCAGGCAGATTACCTTTCAAATCTTAATCATTTAATCCTTCAGATTGTGGGCTTCGCCGATGTGATGCATGAAAGCACATTTTTACAATCTTGCCCCATATAGCTGTACACGTTACATAGCTCGTATCTTGTCAATGCGTTCATTCAAATGGCTGATTGCGATTAGTTAAGGCAGGGCCACCACGTGCAGGTAGCAGTCAGACTTGTATATGCGGTCTCTTGGAACAAATACTCCTAGAAAAAATCCCAGAAAATATAGCACTTGATCCTAGAAAATCCTAGAAAATATAGCAGTAGAAATTGATGAAAACGTCTTTAGTAGCAAGAACATAGAAACGGAAAAAGAAAAAACAAAACAAGAAGACAAGAAGTGGTCGAAGGTGCAATTTACACAAGCTAGTTTTGAAAATAAACAATAAGCGTTTTGAGAAGAGTCGTCGTACTCTATTCTGTTTCTTACGTACAGCCATTTTTCTTTATATTTTATCTTGGACAGAACCGTTCTTTGTTCGTGTTTGTTTTTACTTCATTAAAATGAGTTTCAAGTTTAGTTTGATGAAAGATGAATTCGGTAGATGAAATTCAAAAATCACATTTTGGTGACATAGAGCTGATGTTTACTTCAAGCCCTTGCAATTGCGCAGTCCTTAGTAGGTGCAAAACATTATAAAATAAAGAAAAATAATCCAAAAACATCTTATATAAGGAGTAAAAAATCCTGGAATAGAAATAAAATAAAATGAATAAGTAAGCCAGAAACAATAAGGGAAAAGACCAAATTACACTAGTTCTTGAAGGAAAACACCGGATGTGTGTTCGTGTTGGAAGTCCTTCGAACATATGATCTATTCACCCTTCTGATATTTGTTGTGGAACACTTCTGTTCCACAACAAATATCAGAGGGGTGAATAGATCATATGCTGGTCAAATCTTGACCAATCTTGACCACATCCAGGTCGTTTTGAGTGAATGATATTCGTGTGAACTTACAAGAATCTGCTTCATGACCATTACCTCGTCTGAATAAATTAAGCTAATTTGTCAATAGACTAAATCACTGTATCTCTACAGTACGGTAAGTTGGAAGATAGGAACGCTTCGAAGGATTTTACGAGGGTATTCTCTCGTTTCATGACATTGTAATAATTCTTTGGTTCTGAGTGAACCAAAGCTGAAAAAAGATGTCCCCATTAAAAAAGGAAGACTCAACGTTAAAGCAGTATTTGTCGTCTGCATCAATTATTTTTTAACTGCAAGTCAAAATCAGCTAATAGTAAAAAAATAATTCTTCTGGATATCGTGCATGAATGTTTAAGTAAAGGGATCTTATGGTGATTTAAAAGTGCCAACGGATAAATCAGTCCAGAGAATGAAAATGGTCGTAACTCACAATGGTTGCACCAGCACCAACGTTTAAATCTCCACAGAGGTTTTGCATCGTTGATTATGGACGGATTATGCAGAAGTTCATCGGCTTTCATGGAGGACGAAATGTGGAAAGAAGATGGATAAGAGAGATGAACTCTTGTGAAAAAAGACCTCATCGGAGCTCCAGCCCGACGTGACATTCCGGAATATTCATCAGAGTTTCGAAAAAAAGAAGCAGGATGTATATGGAGAAAAGCTTCTAGGGAAAGTGAAAGTGTATGGAGAAAAATGTTTAGAGAAAATGCAAATAGAAGAAGAAAACCTGGTAGTGAACGGCAAACTTGTGCTCATGATTAATTAGTACATAAATCAAAAGACAAAAACCTTTAAATTACTCCTGGTTTCCGGTTTTCTCCGGAAACTATCAAAAATGCAATAGTTTCCACGTAAAAAAAAAATTAGAGGTCCAGAAGAATTTCCAAATGAGACTCTTATTACTTCTCAGAAAAACACTCCCGACAAAACAAGCTTCAGAGGCAAACACCGGCGGGAGATCGGAAAAAAATGTGTAATCATCTGGAAATGGGAGAATTTATAGCAACTACATAGAAACTAGATAACCACAAAAAGATAGCTTATTTGTTGTTTTTTTAATCAACGATGATGCTGTTCTGCAATTTTTCCTGCTCGCTTAAAAAAACAAAATTATTTCAGGGAAAATATCACAAAATTTGACTGGTTAGGTCATTTTGATCTTACCGCCACATATTTCTAATTTTTAGCGCTTATTCTTCATTTTAAACTAATAATTTCGTATTTGATAGAGAACTTGGCCGCGAACAATCGCAGTCAGGAGGAAACAAACAGCAGTTGAAGTGGAACACCAACAGGAGAGACCAACAGGAGGGTGGAGAGTTTACTCAATCCTAAGAACGTCCTGTTTCTGAAGAATAAGATAATCTGAGAAAAAGGAAAGAGTGGTGTTGGTTACGGTAGTCCCGGCCCACACAGACACCACCTTTCACAATACGGGAGCTACCGTATCCATCTGAGAAGAGAAAATTATCTGCTATCGTCATCTCGTGGGAAGAGAGGGAGGGTTCACAATATGAATTTTTACTGCACCAGTAGAACAGTGTAAACGAGTAAATAAATACTTTATTACATCGAGAAAGGCAAAAGAGCTGATACTGCAGAAAACCTTACTAAAAACCCAGTGTATACACAATATTGTTGATTTCTGTAATAGCCTGGACGATTATGCTGTAGGCGCCTTCTCGGTTGAGTTTCATGTTAAATTCGCTTGGGTTGTAAGGTAGGATCTTCCTGAAAAACATCTCTTCAACAAACAAAACAAGATAAAAAGTTTTTATTTGCTGAGAGCATTCGCGACGATATCTTTTTTGAATTAACTCTACTGCAAAATACGAACGTTGATGTTCCTTTAAAGTAAAAGTAGATCGTGGTTTTCAAAGGTTAAAAGTGGAGTGGTGAAGGGTTATACGAAACTCACAGGACCTTGCTCCTAGTGAAAATTTTCGTGGCAGACTTCTCTATACTTGCTTACTTATAGCGGCTGCCTTTTGTTAGAATTCTGAGGTAAAGCTACGCTACTGATCTGCATATTGAAAAGGATAAAGGATAAAGAGACTGGCGCATCAATCCACTTGGGATGCGCCAATGCGTTTTTCTGCACTTCGTGATTTTTGAGGTTTTGGAACTCGTGTTGGCCTGTGCGATGACTTGCGGGGTCAGCCGATGATCAAGTCAGTGTTTTTATCCTCCCAGACGAGTCTGGTTCCAATTTATCGACCCCGGAGGGATGAAAGGCTTGGTTTGCATCAGGGCGGCTTAGAGCCATCTGCGCCCATAGAGCATTTTCAAGTAAATGAAAATATGTAAATTTCCGTCAAGCATTATAATTACTACCGCTAAAACTATTATATTTCTTGCATGCTTTGCTTAAAAATTCTCCAAATATCAGGGCGTTTGCTCTTGTTCAAAATGGTCAAAACTATTACATCAGATAAAGGCACACAGCGCTGTTGTATCTCTTCCAAAGAACTTATAGGCTAACGAATGACCGAATGATTGAATGAATCAACGAATCAATAGAAATCGCAAAACTCACCGAAGCGATGCCAGTCCGCCGATTAGTGTGGAAGTCTCTGAGGAATCAAGTTGATCCAGCATTGAGGGCGAAGCAACGACCCTCGATAATTTTGCCACTAGTTGAGCCATTTGAGGTTCTGTAAACAGCAGCAGCATCGTTGCGTTGGATAGGGTCGACTACCCTTATAACCCTGGATTTACCTAGAGATGCTATATCGTACTCATTGATCGGCGAATTTCTCAAGTTGTTGATCCCCTGTTTGAGTTTATCGACAGCCGTCCTCATGAAGTAAAATTTCGCCTGACTTACATGTTTTATGGGACAAAAGAGACATAAGGACTTTCCGTTGCTCACCTTAACAAGATCCAAAACTTGTGAAGCTAGATTCAAGCCCTGGTACAAAGTAGGAAGGGCAGCTCCATAGCACTGAAATTCATTCTTTAAATGATTACAGTTTTGATGATAATAATAGTAATTTAATTGTTTCAATAGCTAGGGACTAAGAAGAAAGAAAATTTAACTCTCCTGTACTTTTTATGAAATCAATTATGTAACTATTACAGCTATAGGTTCCAGATTCCAAAAACTTGCATATTTTGAAATTCCGGATCATTTCTACCGAAGTGAAGTAGACAGTGTCTGAACCATTTGGAGAATCCCACGTTAGTTTGTTTGCCGTGGCGTCGCGAGTACGACGCAGCAAAGGAGAGGTGTGTGGAGAAGTACGGAGGAGTATGAAGGGTACAAGCAAGTATGGAATAACCCCTCAATCTTTCTTATGGTAGAAATTATTATAAATTATTATTATTCTCCTGTAACAATTTAAGCAGTAACTTATGTAGTGTAGACGACGGTGTGCAATTCTCTGGAACATCATGTTGAAGATTTGGAACCCTACGGAAAAATGCTGGACTCGTGGAAATGCTATGATCGGTCGGTATCGGAACTACGTAGTGAGATGTATGAGCAAGTAAATCACATATCCGTAAAAATATCCCATTCGCCTCACAACATTTCAAAGTATTAACCTGAACGTACCATAGCGGGTATTAGAATAAGCAGCAATGATGAAGTTTGCATGTTGGGACCTCAACCTCTCGAATCCTACCAAGCTTTTATATGGTCATATCAGGGCAGCAACCGCGAGCAAAACAGTTTATACGGTATTGAGGTCACTTGGACAAACATAATTTACATAACTTGCCATTCCTGCAGGCCTACTCGTAAGAGAGTTCCCACAAAACCTGGACATTTCAGCATCTGTCAAAAATCATTTGAGCTAGGAAAAATCCTTTGTTTTAAAAAGTTAGATCAGTTTCCGCGAAACTGCAACAGCTGCGAACTACAGCAAAGAGGGATTTTTTCACTTGTTCTTTTTCTCTGCGAAAGTAATGATGGTGTGATTTTAAATATTATTTTAAATGCGATATGCGTGGGTGTTCAAGCTTGAATACATGGTCAAAAAAGGTTAAACCTCAAAAAACAAGAACAAACCGTTCACAATACTAACTTTAAAAATTAACCCTCTATAAGGCCTCATAGTCTTACAGTACATCTGTCGTGACTGTTTCGAAAACAACATTTCTGATAGTAATTTATTTGATCCTAGTCACAATGTCTTTGCAACGTAGCGCTACACTTAGGTGAAACTCTGAGGTTGACGTAGCGAATATTTACAGAAGAAGTAACTCGACTATTCACGAAAATGTAGCTTGAAGCAGGAGTGGAAGGTGACAGAGATCCTCGAAATAGTGTAGGTAATATTTCCAAGTAGGAAGTGGACATCCTTGAACTTTTATTTCCACATAGGAAACAAAACAAAAGTATGAAACGACATAGTTCATTTTGAACATGAAGCACTAAGAAAGATGAATTGAACGATTTCGTTGTACCAGAGCGAACAGCAGATGGGTTGTTGGTAACTGTTAGAAATTCAAAAACGAACAAAAAGGATGATCGCTTTGGGACCACAAACCAACTGATCCCATGCCAAACTTCAGAGAAAGATTTGAGCTACGAGGCGGACCTTTCGAGTTCCTTATAAGAACCGTCGTGGTTTATTCTTGTGGCTCTACCACCTTTCTATTGTGAAGTCAAAAGGTGAAAACTGATCGATATATCATCTTTTATTGAATTCGCTATAAAAAAAGATTTTCAGGTTCCGTTTGCGAGCGTCCTTTGTAGAGATGTTTTAATTAGGGCAGCGATAAAGGCGCTTCGTAGGACCCAAAGCGACTCTGCAGCAAATATTTTTTTTTTTTTTTTTTCCCCCCCCCCCCCCCCCCCCCCCCGGCCCCTCGGAAAAATTTTTTTTTTTTTTTTTTTTTTTTTTTTTTCCCCCCCCCCCCCTTTTTTTTAAAAATGTTTTTTTTTTTTTTTTTTTTTCCCGGGCCCCCAACCCCCTTAGGGGGTTGTTTTTTTTTTCCCTTTTGCCTCCCCCCCTCAGGACGACAAAAAGGCCAATAATTAGCTGTGAAGAAATGTCGACAGCAGTCTCGTTCTACACAGCTCAGCCAACGTAATTTGAAATTAGGATTCTGAGATGTATCCGTCGAAATCATGTTGGACTATGGTAACCATGTACTTATACATTAGTTTTGAGCTGAAAGTGGGGTAGGACTTAGGATTTAGAGAGGTATGTGGCCTCTCTCCCGTCAATATCGATGTCTCTAATCAAAAATCGCAGAGTTCGTCTCGAACACTTCCTCTCCAGTAGTAGATTCAGCAAAAACACCGCGGAGCATGGCCGCGTACACGTCCTCCCATCTACATGCTCACTTCGTTCATTATTTCTGCTTCATTCTTTTCGTAATTGTATGATCGCTTCTGCTCTCGCACATGTTTCTCCTATTACACTCTCGTGGATGTTTCGTATTGCGCGCGCGGCCAGCTTTTTTCCGCACATTTTCTCCACTGGTACAGCTGCGTTTCATAACTGATCACTTCAGTTTGGTTAATTTTCGTTTCCGAGAATCTTGGAAGTTTTTTCAGCCACAATTTGTCGTAAGTTCGTCGCTGGGTTGTTACAGGATGCCCTCGTATCCTCGTTGAAACTGCTCGACGTACGAGCGTTGTTTTTGTGTGGCAAGAGTGCAGAGCACAGCTGACACCATCACCACTCTCGACTACTACGACGAGCTCTTCCGATGCGTTTAATGCGTCCATCTTGTTGCTCTATCATTGTTTTTCTTCCACTCAGCAACGTCTTTTATGTTCTTTAGTGTATCCAGACAAGAAAGTGGAAGAAAAAATAGAAACTCCGAAAATAGACGATGATTAAGTTATGTTTGAAGGCTGGCCTTACGGCTACGGAGGATCTTATGAGGGCAATTTACTCCCATCCTCTCACCTCTGTTGTTATTTATTATGGTTATTGTTCTTCTCTATGAGTAACGCTACAGCTGTCGTTATTGTTGGGAGGATTTATTGATCTACGCAACAATCACTCGGATGCTTACATCTCTGCAGCGTTCAAACGAACTTCTCTTTTTGCCTTCTACTAAAAATCTGTAATTTTCAGCGCTCCTTGGTTTCTTGGGTCAGACGACAGTGTAGTGTCTGTAAGCTGACGCTAGGGCTGCAGTACCTGACGGCACAATTGGTTGCCCCAAGGTAAAAGTAAGGTAGGATATGCTGAAAAAGCAGACGATATGCATTTTGTATTGTCATCAGAAGCCGCAACCAGATTCCGAAGGGAAGTAAGGCTTCAAAAAATCCTCTGAGTATCCATTCACCCTTAGATTTAATCGAGCTTCTTGAAACCTTTTCGGATTTGGTAGTAACGTTCTGCATGGGAAGTTCACTATTAGTTCACTCTCTTGTAATACATTTGTTCAATCTGATCTCAGTTTAATTCCAACCTTGTCTGATTTTAACTTTTCACACGCATATTTATGAACACTGTTCAGAAAAAGAAGTACAAAAAGAGTAAACGCCACCTGTTTTACATAAAAGAAATTTTATGAAGGAATCCAACTGACATAGCTGGTGTTCTTGAAATCTCGCCAACTTTTCCCTTCGACCTCATCCGATAGCAGTTATGTTGTTTTTCTTTTGCTTCTCGTCACATTTCCATTACTTTACTGTCAAAACGCACCCGAAAATACTCGAGAGAGAATCAGAAGAAAGTGCTTGTGACTCTAGCCCACAAAGGGATAAACCCTCGAATGTGTTAGTGACGCCTTGGATTTATTCGCTTCCCAAATCTTGGAGAAGAAGGAATTTTACGTCTATTTTGTTCTCAGGACCTTTCTGAGCTCGGAGGAATCTCTTTGAACTGATCAAGAACACTCTAAGGGCGGGAAGGATTCTTTCTACCAGACTCAGCCGTTCAAGCTGGTTAGTTTTGTCAAAAACAGAACAAAACGCTCTCGCAGTTCCTCAGTGAGAAAAAAACCTAAGGTATGTACAGTTTTTTCCGGAAAGTAAAGATTTAAAATGCGCTAAAACCAAGGCACCACCACCTTACAAATATTCATTACTACAAACATCTGTGAGCATGAAAAAAAGTTTGAAAAAAACGTTTACAACTTAATGCTTTCCTTTTTGCGACGATTTCTTACATCAAAGTAGCGATAGGTAAACATCAAGCCTTGTAAGCGTCGGGTTCCGCTAATGCATACAAAATACACTAATTCTTTACTCTGGCTACTGGCGTGCGACCAAATCCCATATTTTCAAGGGTCCCATCTAGTTAATAATTAAATATGGCATTTTGTACTGCAGTAATTTACTTGCGATTGTAAAACTCTGAATGAAATAACGTCACCACTGCCAAAATAAAAAGAAGACCCGGCGCTTACCAGATACTCTTTCGAAGGACCAGATCACTCCTTCGAAGGTGCGAAACCGAAATTAGATCGCTATTAAATATGGGATTGAAGCACAAAAAACTGTTGTTTCCCGGAATTTTCACATGAACAATGCTTTAAAGTTGAATTTCTTTTACGAAAAAGAAACTGTGCGGCTTGTCGGCAAACATAAAATTCCCAAGAAAATCCGATCGTTAGTATTGTGACGTACGTCGCCACATGTTCAGAAAACCATTCAGCGAATGGAACGGATTCAAAGGGGATTGTGCCTGTCGTTCCATGCCCCCATGTATTTTCTATGTTCCTCTTTTTTTTCATAATTCTCCTCTTCATACCAGCACTGCAAGTCAGTTGCAAAAGAGTCGAGGACACCTGCTAACGTGAGGTCGTACGCCACTTCGTATAGCAATCTAACCCTTCCACTGTTACAGGATTTCGCTAGGATTTTCTATTTCTACGAATCAACAAATTCCAGCGAAATTCCCAACGAAATCCTTTTTAAGCGCTCTGGTAACGTAATCAGGAAACCTTTGGGAGGAAAACCTTCTTTTTTTGTTGCTTGTGTTTTGAAATTAGCCGGAGTTTACTCTTTCCTACTGTTTATTATCTATTTTCAATAACATGTGCTTTTTCAATCACTATTTTTGATTCACTATAAACTCAGTCTATTATATTTTCTGCATGTTTTCCTTCACAAAATTTCCTCTTATAAAATGTCTGACCTTAATATTTATTTTCTGGAATAAATTGCAAGAAAAATATGTGCATAACACTTTTAGCCAAGGTTCACTCATCCTGCGCAATTTGCTTTGAATAATATCAATACAAAACTGATAAAAAGTAACTTCTACACTTTAAAAAAACTGCTAGAAATTGAGGACTATGTGAAGCCTAATATACGTTAACCTTCATTGGATAATTATTTGAATTCATTCAGAGATCCTAGCTGGCTCTCATCATCCACGACTTTGAAGCATTTAAGAAATAAAGAAACAGCCTTAGCATCTGAAAAGAAATCCAGCAGTCCTCTTGCCAGAAACCAACGAACGACCAATAAATTTCACTAGAAATTACCGCCACGTAAATTGCTCTGTAAGACCCAAAAAACCGTTGAGATTCCCGTCGACAGCTCGCTGGCAGCTTACCGAGGAATGAGCCACCGTCAACAGTCCAGTGCTTATTCGCCCGCTCGTGGACGCGGCACGTGCGCTGACGCTTACATACGTAACACGTTGTTTGCTGCCTCGTAGGGAAATTCGGTCGACAAGACTATTCCCCATGCCTTTTTGAGACAGTAAAAGGATATTGAGCCCGACTAGGCTCACGCTCCTGATCTACACGCCTAGGCTTGTTTTTCGTGGAAAGATCCCAACATTTCTTGATTTCTTGCTACGCTTCCTTTAAGTTCATGGCTATTGTTATTCAACATGCAGAGAACAACTGTCAATTTCTTTTCCCCGACTCTCACGCAAGACAAAAATTCCAGAAACCTTTCCCGACCACCAAAAACTTCTACTATTTCCGTTTCGTTTACTGCGATTCTCACTCTTTGTGTAGCAGTTTCGAAACTGTTTTGGCATTCGCCCACTCACTTTTCGGTCGTCTTTTCTTTTATTGTTTGTGCGTATAAGCTATCAAAATCGCGAAGAATTGCTGAAATAGTCTATTTCTTCCAGTCACTCTTTAGGTGAACGTATCTTAGGCAACATCTATAGAAATGTTTTGTTGTCCTTTCATAGACAGATTTAAAGGCATCACCCCACAAATCTGAGGTGGTGCAGATTTCAGGTGAAATATTCTTATAAGGGATAGTAGATTATGGAGAGGGGGGTGATTCCGTCCATTTCTTCATGATTGCCGTAGAAAACGGCTCGGAAGATACGGCTTCGAGCGTTCCGGCGCACTATTTCCGCAAGGAGGTCTATTGGAGCGCGCCAGCTTTGTGTACGCGCGCATCTTCCGGGCCGTTTTTTTTACGGCAATTAGGAAGAAATGGACGAAATCACACCCATAGTCTCCCATCCCGTATACGAATACTCCACCTGAAATCCGCACTACCTCAGATTCGTGGTTTGCTGCCTTTAAGCTAACACTTCCGACCTTGTCCTGAACTTTCTGAATTTGAGGAGGAATGTTCAAAGATTGGTTTTGGTGGCAGGAAATTAATGCGAACAATCTCGAGTCGATTTATTAAACTCACCGTTCGTTCGCACTAATATGAGGTTACACGCAGTTGCGTATGCATCTGGTGCTTGCGAATGTACCTGTGAAGAAAATTTTCTCCAGAATCGACTTCTTGTGAAAACTTTTTCGTTTCCTCCGGAATTGCATTTTTTGCGACCACCACCGTGCTCTTCTCTTCCTCCCGGTAACAAACGCCTGATACATGATAGAAAAATTTGTGTACTTATAAAAAACTACAAATATCTAACCTAATTGTTACGATCCGTTGTAGTAAACTTCTCGTCCTTTTCTCATGTGATGAATGTCGGCTTCTATTCAGTCTGTCATAAAGGCATTCATAGAGAAAACCGTATCACCGGTGGATCCTATCACCGTATCACCGATGCGACGATTCCCTGGCCTTATTGTAAGTTGTAAGTGTAAAATTGTGGACGGTTCTTCGTTATTCGAAAAAAAAACCAAAGAGAATGTGCATCGGTTTGTTTGAGAAACAGATATGTAATAAAGAACACCAAAAACAGCCAGAGCTTCACGTACACCATGTACACAGTTGAAAAACGCAAACAACTTGACTTTTTTTTCTACCTTAATTTTTTCTCTGTCACCTTAATTACATGCGGGTGGGGATTAGGTACGGCCATATTCGGAAAAAGAAATTTAAAACGTTCCATTTAAGATAATTTCAGTTTTCTTTACATGTGACCAGCCAAATGTTTCATTAAATTTCGTCTACCATTAAATCCCTCAATTTCCCACTTCTGAATGTTCATAGAAAATCCTCAATTTTCTAGAGATTCTAGGGAGCTACCTATCCAGGAAATCTCCCAACTTTTTGTTTGTCGTTTTGATAAATTATACATATGTGTACTGTCGAGGAAAAACCTCAGTGTATATAATTCCAGAAATGTACTCATCTTTGCGAACAAGGAGTGGAAGTGTCGATAGAGGAGAGCGGAACGTCGACAAAACCTCGACCAATTTCAGGTCCACATATAGCAACACGAGAGAAACGGTAAGCGTTTTTCTTCTCCACATTCATTCTTTTCTTGGATATTTTTTTAGATAGGAAAAGAAGATCTTCAACTGAGAATTCACAGAACGAATGATTACTATTCGCAAATCTTTAGCTGCAACAGCTGTACCTCAACTATTGTTGTTTTATTGTGTCTTATAGTTTTCCCCAATTCACTGCCTTCCTTTGAAGGTGCAAAATTTACCGGCGACTTCATAGAGGTTCTTCTGATCGAACAAAATAAATTCTAAGAAAACAACCACCAGACTTTTATTTTATAGTGCTATGATTGGATTTATCTATCCAATCTAAACGAGTCTTCTTCATAGACTTAAGCCTCTTTTTGAAGAACCCAAAAAATGTCTGCTCAACATACAATTTTTTCATCACGACATGCTCCGGTGAAGTGCAAGTGCATAAAGTGCAAGGAGTCGGTCAATCCCTACAGTATGCCCCTACATGTCCTTCACAGCTACGAATTATGCAGCTACAGTCGAACCTCTTACCTACTGCGCTCCAACCGCCCTCCAACTTTCTGCGGTTATTACGAAAAAGCGACTCATGAATGTTTCAGAAAAAGCGGGAAACACAGGCGTTCTAACTTTTCAATTACTGTGAAATCTCGGAAGCAAAATTAGATGGCTACAGATGGGACCCTAGCCACACTGGAGAGCCAGAAACTCCAGCTGGGTGACGAGAGACTCGGAAAAGTTTGTTTAAGAATTTAGCCGGGGATTTTTCTTCACTACAATTCTAATGTAGATTAAAACCAACCGTTAACAAGAGATTCAGTGAAGACTTGAAGTATTAGTGAAAATCCACGCCGTCGCATTAAATCGTCTGATTTTCCGGTGAGAAAGCCCTGCAATGCCGCAACTGGTTCTAGAAAATGAGATTTTATGAAACTTAGTAACTCGCCCACTTTTTATCCCAATCAGAGAAGGTACGCGAGTTTGAAGTTGAGTTGAGGTGTTTATAAACGCACTATTTTTGCAACAAGTACAAGTGCTCAAGTGCGCATTAAATTGACAAGAATTTGTACCGTAGTCTGAGGTCCCCTAGATTAGTGAACACAGAAATATATAGAAGAGATCTAACAAAATAGAGAAAATATTGTGGTTCGGGCTGGTGGCCTCAATCCCGCCCTTGAACTTGATTAATCCCTAAACGAGGTTATATAAAGTAAAGAGGGAAGTAAAAGGCTCTCCAGGATGTTAGGCGCATATTACCGTAAGTTACTATCAGGACAACATGACCCCATCACATATGTCCAAGAACTCCGAAAAGAAATTGAAATTGAGAAAAAATAGAGCCATATCATTAAGACGAGAACATCTTGGTGGATTAATGATTAATCGCCTACTCGTGAGACTGATTGACGCCTTGGCTCAAACGTAGAGTCCCTAAATTGTTTTTTTCTTTTTTTTCTACGATGTTCAAGGAATAGCCTAAAGGCATTGTGGAGGGCTTGGCTGAAACAAAGATTATTCAGACTTTTGCTCCAATACTCGAACAAACGTCCAGTCAAGTAAGATTTCCTTGAGATACTCCAGATATCCGAAAATCCTTCGTTGAATTTCGTCCAATTTCCGACATAAGCGAAATATTCTTCCATGTGAACGCCTTGGAGCTACAATAACCAAAGAAATCAATGATTTAATATTTGTATATTCAAATAAATTCAATTTTAAATTCTAAAACCTAGCAATTCTTGCTATTTAAGGATTCTGAGGAAAACCGATCTTTTGGAGGCAAAGCTTCATCTAGAATGGTTGATGCAAAGATAGCTTTGGGGAGTGAGAATGACGTCTACTTTAGGGTTGCTGTAAGCCAAAACTAAAATTTTCTCCACTACCGCCAAGAATATTTTGTAGGACATCGCTACTAAGTGTTTCATACGTGTTGATGTTACTGTCCAGAACAGGAATCTACTTTCCGATCAAAATTTCAGAAATAATCACTGAAAGGAAGTGAATGAATAATTTTGAGAACATACAGTGCTTTATGTATGTAATTGTCATGGAATGATAAATAACGTGTTTACAGATGTGCTCCGCTCCGATTAGAATAATTGGAGAATATTTTTCTGAACGGAGTGTGTAGTGTAGCGGTTAGAGGTGGCGCTTCCGGCACGATCGATCGGAGGTTCGAATCCGGCTAGTGCTCACTAAGCCTTTCATCCCTACGGGGTCGATAAATTGGTACCAGAGTTGTCTGTGAGGATAAAAACACTGATTTGACACATCGGCTAGCCCCCGCCAGTCATTGTATGAGCCAGTTACACGTTCGTAAACCTCAAACGATTACCTCTATCCTTTATTTTTTGTTCTTACTTTTCTGAAGGGGGAGAAATGTAAAGCTAAAGTTCATAGAATTTCAAGTCGTAATTATGAGGAAAAATAGTGCTTTTATTTCGAATAACGTTGCTTTCAAGAATCCATTCGTTCCCCGATTTCCAGAAGTTAATGACGAGCTGAACCATGCATTTTACTGTTGAACAAAACACTCACCTCTGAAACCTCGGCAGTGGTGCATGCCAATGAGTTAAGCTGAGAATAGCCGAGAAAAAATCGCGGACGTTCGTCTTGTGCGCATGGCTGTCCGCCCATGGGCCAGCCAACCCAGCCGGCCACACCCACGACAGCCGCTGTTTACAGGACACGAACGTTTTCGCGCTTATTTAGTGGTTCCTCACTCAGCTCAACTCTCAGCTGAAGCCTACGCGATCAGTTTGCATTGTATCCTTCGCGAAAACGTCTTCGCATTCCAGGCTCCACCGTCGCGATCATCTCGAGCGAGTTCATACGATCCATTTTCGGTCGGCGCCACACGTGCACCAATGTCGGCGCCGTACAGGTCGGACCGGCTGCCGTACACGAGGCCCACCTACTCCGGCATGTCTCATTCCTACCATGACTACTCGGCGCCGTCCAGAATCACCAACATCAGCAGGTCCTGGCTTTTTTTTTACACTGTCGGATTGATGCGATTTGTTGCGAAATTCCAGGGATCTCCATTATATCTTAACAATATTCGATGAACAGAACCACCATCATAATCATTGTAGATCTAACTACCAACTCGTTGTGAAATACCAACATCCACAACAACGTCGTCTATTTTTGTGGAATAAATTCTACTCTAATTCTATGAGGCAGAAAGTCAGGGTGTCAAATACTGCTTCTCTTTTGCGGGTGTGAATTTTGCTCCATCGTTTATTTAGTAACTTAGATTTAGTAGAATCACTAGTTGAAACAAACTCCGAATACCTTAGATTCGTTCATTTTACAGCACATCGTCAGTGATAATCGATGTACACTGCTCCGCATTTATTTTCCTCATCCTCATCTCGCATTTTCCATCACTTCCCTTTTCTTGATCGTAACTTCAATATTTATAGTTTGAGTTAACAATCAAAAGTTTCTTTTTCTTCGCTTTCTCTTGGTTTTTTCTTAAGCAGTTTGCAAACACGCGCTCAGAAATAGGAAAAGCCTTTCATAGAAATTGCGCGAGAGCATTTTTACGTCATCTTTTTCTGCTTAACAACGTTTTCCGGGAAATATCAGGGACTATCGAATCTCTGATCAAATTTTAGTCTTTCTCCTGGCGTCTTTTCCCAACATGCTCGTATATTTTCCCTGTTTGGCGTGGTCAATATTCATTATAATTTTGCTTTCTATGCATATTTTCTTGAATAACAAAATCTAAGATGGAACATTTCAAATCTGCGTACTCTTCTCATATCTCTCCTCCCTTCCTCTGTACTCGGGAAAAATTTTCATGTCTCTCAAAACCAAGATTTTCAGAGAGATGTGTTCCATATAGTGTGAAATGTGTACATTTAGATATGGCAGCACAGAGCAACTTCATTATAAATCGCCATTTACCACAAACAGCTCATCCGGATACGGTGGTGGCAGCTCTCTATACAGGTCGAATCCGAGTTTTACAAGAGCTGGAAGCGTAGGTGCGTTCCTGGGCTGACGACTCGGAGGCAGTCGCTTGTTTCTAAACCGACAGAATTTATCCCAGGTTTTTCCATGTCGGACGCACGACGCGAATACACTCCCACCTCTTCGTATTCGAGCAGTGGCAGTTTGTCGAGGTAATTTCCAGCGAAAAGAAAAACCTTGGCTTGTCAGCTGAGAACGCTGCATGGAGCTGACGTTGATTGGCGCATAGAGCAGAAATCAAAGTTTTGTGCCGCGAAAAACACAAGTGAGCAGACATGAATGACTTGTAACGGATATTTCTAGGGCTTTTCAGCTTTTCATGCAATAATTCTTTTGGAATCTTTGTCGCTCTGAAGGGCTAAACAGCGAGTTTTGATTGATATGACCCATAAAAGCTTAACAAGTTGCTTAAATACACTAGAACGAGTCCTGGTCCTTTCCTTTCAAGAATAATCCTTGTGATCAACTTGCTTTTCTTCTGTCAAACAACCACTGGTCTTGAAACGAGCAGGTTTAGCAATGGTTGATGGTGTGGTTGGTGATCTGGTACGTCTGGAGGTCGCCTAGAGCTAGGTGAACATCAGACAACTTAAAATATTTGGTTATTCGAGGGAAATCGGTTGGGAACAGTTCGGGGCAGTGTTCACGAAGCTATTTTAGCACAACACAGCCAAGAGACGTGGTTTCAGCTAATCGCACATGATGAGATGCGCCCTCGTGACGACAAAGCTTATTTTGTTACTCATAGGTGTCGGTTTTAAACTGGAGCGGCGTTTGTGAGCGCCACACTGCATTCACGGAACAAATTTCGGCTTTGTGGATGTGAAAAGAATCAACTTATCGCTTCCCACGTTGCGGCAGCTTCACACAGCAGTTTCACCATTCTCATTTACTCACTTGTTGCATCTACTTTTAGAGATCTTATCCATCTGGACATCTACTTTCTTCTGCTTTCAGTACTTCTGCACTTTTTTGGTGCAACTATGTAGCGTTAAAAACTATAGTGCAGAGGGTCCGTTCACTCAGATCGATGAATATTCAGATTCGTTAGTTTCGTAGGTTAGCACTAATAAAAAACTGTATCGAATATGAAGTTCTCGAAAAACCTAATTTATATCTCTAATAAATACTAGCCAAATTCAAAACACTACGATAAAAATAAGTAGCTCTTACTTTGCTTTGTGTTTAGCTACCTACTTCTGTTGCAGCTCTGTCCCCAGTTGCGTTCTTTTCATCTACAAAACAATATTTTGATATTTCTTATGAATTTCTTCCACTCACACAATCGCATAATCTTCTAGAACTTATGTATTTCTATTTTGTTGTTGTTTTTAGCAGTACAGCTACCGGGGAAGAATTCAGAAATATCCGAAACATTGCTGCTTGGATATTTAATATTATTCCAACATACTAACAGAAGCATAAATGCAGCGTACCGCGAATCTGAGGTGGTACGGATTTCAGGTGGAGTATTCTTATACGAGACCGTAGATTATGGACAGAGGGGTGATCCCGTCCATTTCTTGCTAATCGGCGTGAAAAAACGGCCCGGAAAACGCGGCGTGTGCACGCGGCTGGTGCGCTCCAATCGAACTCGTTGCAGAAAACAACGCCCCGGAACGCTCGAAGCCGTATCTTCCGGGCGGTTTTTTACGGCAATAAGGAAGAAATGGACGGAATCACCCCCTCTCCTTAATCTACCATCCTGTATACGAATACTCCACCTGAAATCCGTACCTCAGATTCGTGGGGTGATGCCTTCAATAAAGAAACCATCTAAGATTAAGATCATCGAAGATCGCTTAAAGACAAAAGTATGTTGGGATACAACTAAATACCTCCTAATAATACTTTGTCTCCCCCTAGCATGAATTACTGCAGTTCTTTCCGTAGATGTACTCTGTAGATGCTTGCAAATAGTAATCCACGAATCCTTGAAGAGTGCTGCGTCCGAATTCATCCTGGCTTTAACTATTATCCTTAGAACTTTTTGTGTTCATGTGTGCTTGGATTCAAAATTGCCTGCCATTTTGTGGAAAGAACGCAGTTTATTGTTTGCGAATACCTATGTCTTTTTCCTGATGAAATTTTCTGGCAAGCGTCATTTTATCTTCTGTTATACTCTAGTTGAGTGTGTAATAATAATGTTTATAGAGTCAGATTTTTTCCCGTGATGGAACTTTGCCTTCACCTGCAGCTTCTCCGGCGCCTCTCGAGAGCTGACTGTACTCCGTGCTTGCCTCCACAATTTAACCCCTAAAAATGTCAATTCGAATAAATTCGAAGCAAACCTTCCGCTTGGTTTTCCTTCGCTTGGTGTCAGTTTGAACAATTTATTGTACCTCACCTCTCTGGATCCTCGTTTCCAAAAATAACTCTAGCGTAAACCACTCATTTGAAATAAAAAACCAGATAAAAGTTTTATAAACTGAATAGAGCACTATAATCTTCCATTTTGAAGAAAAAGAAAATCAACGCCTACGTCCATCTTCGCACAAAAACAAAGGTGTTCGGTGATCAGGTGAAATCCTGGAAGAAATCAAGTTGTGCAGTGTGATCCGTCACCGCCTTAGATTTCTCATTCATAGGATTCTCGCTGTTCTCTATGATTTCTTTTCCTGCCTCCACAATTTCACCGTTATCTTATTCTTCAGGATTATCCTTAGAGATGGAAGAAATATACTCGTCGAAAGAACACCGATATTTGCTGTACTTTTGTGGCTGATTCATGATCATCAAAATCCAAAACCGTTATTGTCAATGACGAAAGCCCTGAAAACAAATGCTAGTACCGTAACAGCTTTTCGAAGTGTGAGTAGATCAGACTTGGTGGATCACCGAAGCTTGAATTTTCCATATGTGGTTCCGCCGATCGCCTCGCCTCAAAGCGTCTTACATTCCTATCCTCATTTTAAACTTCGTCTCTACCTGATCGCCTTCAGATATCGTCCAACATTCTCCTCAGCGTCAACATCTTCTTATCAACCTAGAAGCAGCTTCGATTATCGATCGAAAACACCTGGCTATGAGAGGTACGTAACTCATCATAAATGCGAAACTCATTTTCACTTGAAAACTCGCCGTTCACTCTAGGGACAGCCGAGCCGCTCATTACGATCGTGACACTCGATCAATGTCCAGAACGGAGAAGACACCAATCAGTGAGGCGAGGATTGATTTATCGATTACTATTACTGATTTATAGTTAGCATATGCTTTCGGCCATGAATCGGTAGGACCGAATCATCCGTTGAGTGATCAGTGTAATGTGGGGGGTATGTGTCGATGAAAACATAACATCGGAGAATGGAGGAGGACCGTGACTTGCATGTGGCAGGCCCTTCCGGTGACTGATCACTCACGATTGTGAGGTAGATCGTGAAAAATTGAAGAGAACTCCGTTCGTGATTCGTTTTTTGATCGTTACGTTATTACTATTACGTTCCTGCTATTTCTTTCTATCTAAACGACACTCCCTTACTCGCCCCCATAATTGAGGTTTCCAGTGTTTTGCGGATCTGAAAATTAGCACTATATTTTTACAAAATGCGTATCAGTCGCGGTTGGGACGAGTCTGGAACCGGAAAAGGAAATCGAATAGAAGTGAAGTGCTTTGAGAAATTTTTGAGGTTAGAAGTGTATGTGATGGGTAACGTTTGATATGATTGAACCCGGATGAGGAAGAAAGGAGAGGAAAGAGAAAGGGAACAAGTTTCTCCTGAATCCATAGATAAACATTTTCTACGGAGCTCTCCTTAATGTTGTCCGCTAGATCTCTCCTTCCCACGAGAATACGTCATTTGTGAGTTTGATAGCAGATTCGGTACTTTTTAGCATATGTAACAATGAATGCTTGGGCGAGGTAAAAAAAACGAAACGAAAATGGTAACAAAGACAAAAGACAACGGATCTTCTGGACATTGTCTGAGTTAGATCATAGATAGTTTAGATCAAATTTTCTCCATGAAACCTCAAAAATCTGAAAACGTCGTCCTTGCTGCTGCTTACCTTGTTATTTTCCAGGAAACAGTCCAATTCACCGCAAGTTTTGCTCATAAAAACTAGGTAATTTTTCTGGAAATATTGTTGAATCAATGGAAAACAGGCTTTTTTTTCTGGAAGAAGCTCATAAACCAACAGAAGGAATACCTGAGGCATGATCAAAAGAGGACTCAATTAACTTGGCCGCTATCTTAGGCATCCGGGAGGATTTTCGGTGCTTTTCCTATCCTACATTTTATGACATTTTCTGTGCGAACAGCGTTTCATGGGTTTTACCGCACAGCTGTTCCGTAGCTCCTGAAAGGTGCACTTGACCTGACCACATCTCTTACTGACTCCACTGTTTAATTTTAATACTATTATATTACATCACCTATTTTCTGAGTGGTTCTCTTCCGGACCTGCTCTTCATTTTTCATGTGCTGGAGCGCATTTTGGCTCTTTTTACAAAAACGGAAAGAAATATCTAAGGAATTTATTCGACATAAAAGCCCGACATTTCGCAGGACTTTCGCTCGAAAGCATGATAAGGAGTTATAAACGGGACATGGTTACTAGGTAAAGCAGCCAGTTAGTTGTCACTGGCTCTTTCTCCTATCCAATATGTAGTTGCGTCCACTATCTTACACAGAGGCACATCAACGGTTCATCTGGACTGTACCAAATTGCCTAGAAAAAGGACGAGTTGCACAATTCTTGTACTCGTGGCAAGGCTGAGGGTCTGTACTGACACTCTGAGCTCCTAAGAATTTATTCGCCTATCCACTTGTTTTTTTGTTCCTTTGGTACCATCTGGTTGAAAATTTTGGTTTGTACTCATTAGCGAATTATTTAAATAATTACTCCGTAGTATCTGCCCACGACAAAGGCGATAAGTGAACAATGGGCGGTGCTGCGCTACAGTGTGCTTCCTTCTAAAGAGATGAGGAGAACCTTTTTCAAGCATATCCTGGGAATAAAATCTCTCCTACGCGAATTTAGCATTTTTTTTGGCATTTTTTTCAATTCAAAATTATCGTCGACGGTAAGGAGGAGCAAGAGAAACGTGGATATAAATCTCCCTCTTCCTTATTATTTCTTTTCCTCATTCCTTTTCTTTTTTGCGCTTTAGAATTTCAGTTTAGTCTGTTCAGGATGACGATGTGGAGAGAACATTCCAGAAACTGTACGACAGGTATGTGAAGGAAGACGATTCTGACAACAAAAACAGTGAGAAGAAAAACAATGATAAAAACAGAGGTTGGTCATGTTTTGTTTATTCGCCATCAAATTATGCTCATAATGCATTGGAACTTCCCACTGCATTCTGCATCTTACGCAGAATAAAGAAATACCAAGCATATTCTTTCCGGATTTTTTTTTCATGCCAGTGCTGCTGGGGATACGCTCCACTCTCGGAAATTCTATATTTCCTTGTAAAAATTTTTGTAAATTCAGTCATTGTTGCACTTTTTCGACTCGCTTGTTTTTTTTCTTGTTTTTGGAAAAGTTGGCCATGTAATTTGAATAATAGTAGGCTGGAGTAGTATTAGTCAGCTACCTACATAAATATGTATTTCATACATATTCATGTGGGTTGCTGACTTATACCATTTGTATGTTATTTTTATTCCATTGTTCTAGATTTTACTTCTATTTTCCATCACATGTTCGAAGATGATGTGGAAACTGTTAGCTGGGAATAGAATCAACAACAGCTCTGTATGTAACAATGTATGAGCTCTTTTGCGAACAATGCGACGTGCTAAAAAAATCTTGAAGAGTTAGCGGCACACCTTCTCATGGAGTTCCATTTGAACTTGGGCTCATACTTTTTACAAATAATTAGAATGTCTCTTTCTTTGTGGATCTGCTTAGGCGGGTGGCATTTTTCGTCAAGAAAAATAGAAAAAAGCGCTTTAAAATGAGGAAAGGAAGCAACTACGACAAACAAACACTGGAGTAGTTCGCCCTCTACCTACATTTCTACGTACTATCAATTTATATATAATCAGTCTTCCTTGACGCTCCTCAGTAGGAGGAGGAGTCAAGGGAATGGTATCCTAAATGAAATCTGCTGAAGTTCAAGACAATTCAAAATAGTTTTTAAAAAGAAACTAAAACACCTTCAGACTTTGTGGATGACGTGAATAATAGTTTCTGTTCTCAGCGAAGATCCGCGCATTCAAATCGCACAGCGAAGCTGAAGAGGAAGTAACATCGGAAGAAGAACAAAGCCCTGAAGAATTCGACAACTCATTCGCGGAAAAACTTCGAAGTGTTCGTCGAAGGGTAAGTTGCAACAGTGAGACCGTATGATCTGGATAACAGGTGTGAAATGTACTACTTCTCCGAAAGACGGTCACCATCTCTCGTGATTGTTTCCGTTTCTGGATCAACCTATGTCTCACGAGTTGCACTTTTGCAGGCGGATCCATCCATCACACCTCGTGGTTCAAATAGAAATTCACCAGATGCGACACCAAAATGTTCGCCATTGATGATACGAAAACGGGAGGAAGGAGTACCCATATTGAATAGTGAGTTTAGTGGATTTCTTCTGGAGTAGTTTTTACCTTTGCTCAATCATTCCTAGGTTTTGATGTAAACGACCAGAAATGCGTCAATCTTACCTCTTGCTCGTGATGTGTTCATAATTTGTGAGATCTTCTAGAGGATAAGAAACCATCAGAGAAGAAAGATGCAGAGAATGTGAATATATGCAACAAATCACCAGCAGAGGAGTTCCGGGAGAAACACTCAGACGTCGATTTTAAACCCGGTCAGCTGTTTGTGAAAGCGGTGCAACTCCGCGTTGCATGCTTTCGTGTTCTTGAGAAGTGCTCTAACAAAATGCTTCATGGAGTTTCTTGCGGGACTTTGGGTTTGTTTAGTTTGTTGCTGTCAGAGGGTGAAGAGCCGTTCAATAATGCATAAAATCTTCTGCTGGGAAATGTTTTCTAGGAAACGACTCCTAAACAACTGGGATCGCGGCAGAAGCCGATCGAACACACGTTCGTAAACACGTATCACGAGTGTCGCCACAGTTTCCGGGCATTCTAACATTGGAAAAAGTCAATATTTTCCGTCTCTAAATATTTCTTTGACAAAAAGTTTGAAGCGGTGATTTCTTCATCTATGGCTCAATCGTAAATCGTATCGTAAATCGTAGCTAGAAAAGATTCCTATTTGTGAGACTCTGGCAAGGTTTTGTAGATATTTTCAACTCTTGCTCGTTTTTTAACTCTCGATATTTCGAGAAAAAAAACGCAAGTATTTTTCAAAGCAAGCCCACCTTTTTCACGTGTGGTTTCAATTTGAGTCACAATTTGCGATGCTAACGCTTCTTTATTCATTGCTTACTGGATCTATCAACTCTGCTATCGTTTTATTTCCAGTTGTTGTCCCTGCTGCCACTTTGAAACCAGCCACATCAGCCATGGACAAATTAATAAGACGTGACTCGCTCACCACAATAGATAAGAAAAAATCGCCAACTCCTGCATTAGAAAATGGCATTAGCAGAACCGAGAGGTCGAAGTCGAACTCCCCAGCGCCATCGCGAAGTGTCAGCCCCAACCCAATACCTACCACAGCTAAAGATAGCCCTGTGACTAGTTTAGCTTCGGCCAAGTCAGCTAGTCCAAAGAGTCCAGCTCGAGCTTCCCCAGCTGCACCCACTAAGGAAGCCACAGCTAAAAGATTGTCACCCGCTTTAGTTGCCACAGTCAACCAGGAATCGACCTCCACAAGCGCGAACTCGACACCATCCATTGCAAAGGCATCGTCTCCAACGCCAGCAAGATCCACGACTCCTTCCTCCGCAAAAAATGAAAATGCTGCGGCGAAGAAAAGTCCATTACAAGCTGCAGCTAGCAAAGAACCTGTGAGGGCGTCACCTGCTCCAGCAAACAAATGCACAGACGCAAGGAAAACACCCGTGCCTACATCCGTCAAAAAAGAATCCACCCCTACCCTGGTTGATCCAACAGCAACAACTGATCCGAAAGAGTCACCACTCAGAGTCAGTGCGAAAGAGAAGGCGCCGGATAAGGGAACGAATAACGCTGTGGCAAGCAAGAACGAAGAGAAAACGTCTGTACCTGCGAAGGATCCTCTTCCCATCATTGTCACCTCATCCGTGGAGAACCAAGAGGACCGAAATTCAGTGCGAGGACAGGAGCCGACAGCGGAATTCACGATTTCATTGAACGGCAAGAAGAAGGTAGTTGATTGCAGTCCATCTTTCTTAGATGCAAGTAATATTTTTCGGAAGTATTTTAAACAGTGATGTATGTAGTTTCGTTGTGCATTATCCACACGTAACTGAACTGAAATGTTGCTCAAAAACAGAATTTTTCATATCTCTTCTTTTTTTGACCATGAAAAAGGCTCCACAGGACTACGATTAGTAAATTTTCGGTCAAATGTGATAGTCACACGGAAGAAAAAGGATAATATACATGATTTGGAAGGTCTCTACGTCTTCATCTACGTATAGGTTTTTTTGATGGAATGATACTTAGAGCTCACAAAACCTCTGAATGGCTCGTGTCACATTTTTCCAGAAAAGCAGTCATTTTTCCATTGACATCATAAAGTGCTGCGCAAGTTTCAGCTAAATTTGAATGTTATCTGTCCAGATCTACTCATTTTCAGGGTATCAAAATTTTGTAGGGCTTATGTGATTACAATGAGCTCAGAAATCACCGGGATCCTTGAGATCGTTTAAAAAATTTGTCCTAGCGCAAAACTGGCGCGAAATTGGTCTTGGAAAATCATAAAGTTTGTATTCTATAGGTTAAAACGGCCGGAGAGTTCCAGCTCGTTAAATTTTTGAGGGATACCATTAAAGCTAAGATTGTCCTCATCTCGAATCATTTACTTTGATGTTTTTGAATCTTCTGAAATATTCCATGTTTGGATACATTGTATGTGCACTTTGTATTGTACACCTTTTTACTCCTGGCTTCTGGACAAGCACTTCAGTTTACACTTGGTTTCTGCAGCTTGAGATCATGCAAGAGTTTTTTTTTTTTTTGGCATATCAGCTACGAAGAGAAAAGCCCCATTAACATCTTAGTGGAAGAGGAACATTGTGACTGAGAGGAACCCATTAATATAACACAATGAGTAGGATTTCAAGCTGCACATGGCTCATCCGGATAAGAAGGGGAAATTTACGGTAGATTTTTGTTTCTGTTGGGAAGGGCGGAGCGAATGCCTACTTTAGCAAAGAATACATGCTTAATTTTCGTTCTTTTTTCTTCTAAAGACATTTGTTCGATTTTCTATAGCTTTTAAAGGAACTGAATACAAATAATCAAGAATTTCACGATTTCAGTTTCTCAAATTTAATTTGCTGGATTAATTGAAAACAGTTCAGAGCCTCTAGAGCTTAACATTTCTAATTCTTTTCAGACCCCTCGCAGCAGATCATCCAGTCCAGCTCGAAAATCGCACCGTGACCATAAGGAAAGCACACCACAATTCCTTACCGTAGACTCGAAAACACCTCGAAAACTTGGTTCGGTTTTTTTCTCATATTTTGGCTTGAAAGAGACCGCAGATCCGCAAAAAAGTTAGAGCGATAACATTTCTTACAACTTAACATATGTTCGTTACACATTCTTTTGTTTAGTGCTTTACGTCAGCTATTAGTTTTTCCGGAAGAGAAAATGAAGTGTCGTGAAACACTAGTAAAATTTGCAGGTTGCCCTTTTTGCTTGTTTTCCCTCGATGAAAGGCCATTGTTTCGCTACTGCTGTCACCGAAGAACGAAATTTATAAGCAGAAAAAAGAAGGTGGCGGCGGAACAGCTCGTGCCGCAGCAACTTCGCACAGCACCCCATGTGGTGCTCATTTGAAACTTTTGCGCTCTGTTATCCAGGATGACTAGCACCCTGACGTCAACTTTCTTGAATAAATCGCTCTAACACCTCCGTGTCTGCTTCAGATTCCCAGCAACAGCACCATAGAATGAGACACTCAGCTAGCCCTTCGACCACAAACATTCGTTACGAAAACGGAAATTCGAATGAGGACGAGGAAACAGGCAAAGGTACCTCCTTTCCAATTAGTCTCCCTTTAATATTTTATCTACCTTTATTGGACACCCCAGTGGAGCTTTCAGGTCACCGCAAACGCCGAGATCCAACGCGAACGTTGGAGAATCTTAAGGAGAAACTGGAAGAAAAGAAGACTAAGTCTGGAGAGGATGGTAAGACCATGAAACAGAGCCAGGATTCTACCGGCAGCGAAGACGAGGTAAGTATGGTGTTTTACTTTAGCTACAAGGAGTTTCCACAATTCCTCTCTGAAACTAGAACCTAAGATTACAGAAACGTTCGTGTAGACGAGGTTAGGCCATGATTACAATTTTAGCCTTCTCTACGAGGTATTGCTCAGCCGTAAGTGGCACATTTCTCAGGCACTGCAGGGGTATCACTTTTGTGAACAACCAAGTTTTGAACTGCAGGAAATAACAAGAAAAATTCTTGAAAACAATGAAATATCCTCGGACAGAGCTTTTTTGTGCGAAAGTCTTCTATGGTTTCAAGCTATTCTATCATGAACTTACCTAGCTCTAATATTCACCCATTTTATTTCTCCTGAAGAAATTAGTGTGTAGATAGCATAACCTGAGTGTAGTATCTATTTCAAAGTGTAATTTCGGTACACAGTCGCAATTCTGGATTCAGATCCTGTCCAAAAATACATGAATTCAAATGATTTCAGCTTAAGAATCGACTAAAACCACCTCTTCTTACGGTCACTGATGCTTCTGCACCGTCAGAACCGACGATGACGACAGTTCAGCTCTGGGATGAGTCTACCGATTGTGATTGGACGGAGGCGGAGGACGAAGCGGACTGTAAGAGAATTAGTTCGACTTTTTTGTAGTAACCTTGTCCTCACAATATTTTTGTGTTGCACTTTAATGCTTTAAAAAAAATGTGTGGTGCAGCTGCCTAGAAAAGCAAAAGTGTTTTTTTTTTCGTACAACAAAAACAGAAACGAGCGAAGTGGGTCTACTGATCAATCTAAAAAGAAATCCATAAAATGATTGATGTCTTTGTTCTTTTTTACACAAAATGTGTGTAAAATGTTGTAAAGCGGCTATCGACAATACATCATTTCCTCAAGAAATTATTTGTTTTCGTTAGATAATTGATGGTTGAACGTTTGATGAGTTCACCGTATTTTTTGTATAGATTTCCATGTCGCAAGTACAGAGTCTTCTGATAGATTAGAGAGGATTTCGAAATTTGCAAGCTTTTCTGGAGCTGTTCCCCAGATTTTGGAGGAACAAATGCGAAAATTATCGAATGATTACATATTTTTTGTTCTTTTTTAATTGGTGAATGTAATACCAAGCGTAGAATTCCTAAGATTCTTGGAAAAGTGTTAAATACTTTAACAGTGGGGTTGTCAACTGAAAAAAATCAACGACGTTTGTGAATAGTGTAGATTCTGTCTGAATGGATTGTTTTACGCTGAAGTTCATTTCTTTTTGAAGATACATCCTTTTTTTGCCTTCTTGACCGATCCTAGGCTTCCTTTATTCCATTACGACGTACACGATGACATCTCAGTGACTGGGAGTTACAGCAAAAATTTGTGTTTTCCTCATGAAATCTCATAATTTCAGATGAATCCGATTTCGAGTACTCAGTTTCGCAGACCTTCAGCCTCAAGGATTGCATGCCCATCGGTAATTCTTTCTCTTGAAATCTTTGTAATTTTCTTCGTTCCTCTTCAATATTCTGCTGCAGAGAACAGTTTATGGCAAAATTTTGTTGCTTTAATTAAAAATGATGTGCCCTGTTTTTAAGAAGTGTTCAAGAGTGACTTCTAGAAGATTGATATTCTGAAGCTTGGAGATGCTTAATATATTGATTTCCGAGTTTTTCTCGAAACATACCATGATTCTTAAGGACTTCCTAAGCTGGCCCTCCTGAGTTTCTCGTGGTTTTTTTTTTTTCAAATTCTTAAAGTTGGTCGTCTCATCTTCTGTCACGCTGATTTTAATTGCTCTCTTTTTCATCTTAATCTGGTTTTACCACCTTCCTCGTGCTAACGTTTTCGTCAGCCGGAAAATAGTCAACTAAGATTGTCTGGAGAAAAAACACCAACCTTACATATTACTATTGCTACAATTCTGTATTATTACCAATATTATGGGATTACACAAGCAGAGTGACTTTATTTCTTTCATTTTCTGCTGTTGAACTTTCTCCAGAGCTTTCTTTTCATTCAAAGACTTCACTTTGTGTTACTCACGACTTGTTCACCTCGGCTTTTTCAACAGGTGACCTCTATCCACTGTCGCGTTCCTCCTCCCGATGTTCTCCTTTTGCGTCCGATTACGACAGTGATAGCAGCATGCCGCTGTTTCTTCTTCCGTTGAGGTGAGATGGAGAGAAATTCAAAGAAGCTTAATCTCGCTTCAAATATTTAGAAAAGCACACCACTTTCCTTCGATTTATTTTTATCACTTCGTTAATTCACCTACATCATTCATCTGTGATTTCTGAAGCAACATGCTCGCTTAGTAGGCAAGAGGAGTCCCGAGGTCGTGTTGATCGCCTTCTGGCTAATCCACCTCCCACTTTCACTTGCTCGATCACATACGATGGACAAGAGAGCTGGGATGAAGAGAGTTTACACTCGTGCACCGATTTTAGTGACGAATATTTCGGTACGACTTTGGGTTTTGTGGATAGTGAAGGTGAATTTCTCAAAAACGGCTCAATTTCCAGGCAGACATTCACGATTTAGCCGACCCAGCTCGTCTGCTTTAGGCGCTTATCTCAGTCCTACGACATATTCTTCAGATGAGGTTTGTTTTTTGGTCCCTTTCAAGGAAATTTTTCGCACCATATTTTATTCTCGTCTACCTTGAGCAGCCCAACCAAATAAACAGAGCATCGAGCAATTGTTTTAAAATTTAAAATTTCTCCAAAATGCATAATGAGCTATTGAACTAGAACAGAGCGGCTATTTTACGGCGAAGCCATTCTATTGCGCACTCTTCTTTTTTCAATGGGAAATGAATAAGTGCACATAGAAGCAAAAGCATTTTTATATGTACAGAAGAAACTTCAAGCGCGTTAATGTTAACGTTGTGACGAGGTCGTCAGCGTTTCGCTTCACTACATTTTCGAAATTTTCACACTACTAAACTTGATGTCTTACTAGCCGTTCCATCTCAAATTTCTGTTTTCTTTCACACAAAGATCTACAATCGACCTGATCGATTAATCGTGCGTTCAAAATTAATTCAGTACCTATTATTCTAGGATTTTTGTAAACATTGGTTGACTGACTAACAACAATTTTTGCATTCATTGTCGCACAACTTCCCCTCAGTATAACTTCTCATTATCTTACTTGTTGTTTTCTGTTTGTTCCCATATATGTTGCTATCTTGGAACGAGTGGAACGCTATACACAAAATTTTTCAAAGTTATAATCCGAGTGGATGCTTCCTTTATTAAGGCTCAGTTTCTTTAAAAAGTTCTATTCCATTATAGCTATGTAATCCAAGTTTTTTCTTGGATTTACTTTTTTTGAACAGCTGCTGCGACTAACCTAGTTTTTCGCTGTTTCATTAGTATTGAACTCGGAGGAGGTGGTGTCGTTCAGGGGAGAGCTAAATTGCTAATTTTGCAGTAGGGTCCTTCAACTTCTGCGGCACTGTCTGACACGCAACGACGAAGAGTTCAATAGCAGTTCAGAGCGTAGAGGAAATCTATTGTCAATCATTAACTGCTTTCTGCCTTTCTTTCTTTCTTCCGGATGTTAGTTAGTTACTTCTCAGTGGAAGTAAAACAACTGTGCAGTTGCAGAATTTACGTCTTTTTAGCTTACGGGGCTTTATTCTGACACTATAATCACCGTAGATTTACTCTCTACGGTGATTTACTCATTAGGACTAGATGTGGAATTACCATAAAAATGTCTAAGTTTGTCCAAGCAACAGAACGTTTTCGGAATGACGTGGATACCAATCTTTATTCATGGGAATTAAAGTTACACAATTTATTTGCACTGCCCCCTCAGCCTTCCTCTTGCTAGAAAAGGTATCCAAATGACCAGGATAGGTCAACGTTCCATTGAGCTGACATTGACAATGTATCGTACCGTGCACCCGAAATACTGAATAATTATATTCTGAAATTTCTGTTGCAGTTTTACGAGGGCGTGGATTTTATTCCATAAACAACAAACTTTTGCTGAGAGAAAAAAAAAGAAGAAGAATGAATGGGAAAAAACAAAAGTAACAAAAAATAAGTATATGAATATATGTAAAATAAAAAAGAAAGTATAAAAGAAAACAAAGAAAATTTATATGTAATTTTCATTCCCGTTTTACATTATGGTTCCTTCTACTTCTGCTAGATAAGGTAAAATAGATTAGAGATTTGGTGTTTGAACGTGGATGAATCATGTGTGTTCTGTTGGAGTCGCAGTCAACCGCTGATCTTTAATCGATCCTCATAAATCAGACACTGGCGTTCAGAAGAAACGGAACAATCAGCAGCACTTGAAGTCCGTTGGGCAGAGCGGTTGGCAGCAAAAATGTGCCTTTTTCGCTAGTCGTCGGATGCTGTAAAGACAGTGAATGATGGTCCGCTCCTTGGATTACTGCATTTCGTTGTGCCTGATTAGCGTCACTGCCTCGAGCAACGTTAGACGACAAAATCATTATTGAAGTGAGATCAAATAGATCACTTTTAATTGATGGGGCGGATTTTTTTCTGATTATTAGTTCTATGTGGTTATGTCAGCCAGAAATAACTGGGTGAATTCGAGCAGAATTTTCTCCACCGAAGATGATTTACTTAAGAAAATTTGTAAAAAAAGCAATTCTGAATTTAAATAGGAACAGAATCTACCATGAGTTCTTGGAAGTTGCACGAGAAACTTCGAATTTTGGCCAATTTTTCCCAACTTTGACTTATTCGGTTCAATTATGCGCACTTTGCTCAAATGGTTGGTCATTTGGGCATGACTAGTGTTCATTTCCATGCCTTAAAATTCCTCAGTGAACAAATCATTTTGTTTCATAAATTATTTCTCTCATTTATAATCCAGCATCCTCTGTAAATCATGTGAAAATATCGCAGCTATCAACGACTACCACCGCTATGGATATCAAAAATGGGCTTTCCTGGCCACGTGTGTTCATTTTTGTTTGGTTTTTGAGACGTTCCCACCTGCTGAATTACCACTATCGCATCACTTTTACAGTATCTCGCCCCTTTTGCTCACTGCTCTCCCACCCCGCACAAGCACGTTCCGTCACGCTCTTTCACGTGCGCACCTCTCCTGCCAGATGCAAGGAATCAATTCCTGTGGTTATATACGAGCGGACACGATTAATGTATTACCTGCTTCACTCGCACTACCTGCTCTGCCCACTTTGTTCACTCATAGACACATGCCTTTCCGAGGAATGTCAGCCGCTTGTTAAGGAGCAGTGAGTGTGGGAATATTCTTTATTTACGCCTTGTTTTCACCTTCGTATACTTCGTATTTTCACCTTTGTGTACTAGTTGGGACCTTAACGGTTACTCGACCTACGACCAGTTCCTGTTCCTCTTCCTAGACCGAACATCTTCTTTGTTTATCAAGATTCTATTACACGAGCATTGGTCTCGAACGATTTTGTTACATCACGCTAAGAAGCGCAAAAGCATGGCTTATGAATTTCATTCTTCTCTCTAACTAAGCATTTACACATCCAAAAGCTTCATTTCTGTGTTTTTCCACCAGTTGATTTCTCCTTGAAATTTAGAGCTTTTGAAAACTATGTTACTCTGATAGTTTGAAATTCAAACACTTCTAAGTCCATAACTTGTCTTTCTGAGTTCCGAATCGAATGCGTTTTTAGAATGTTCGAATACAGCAGTTCAGTTCATTCACGTCGAGTATATACAGCAATGGGGTTACAGTATCCATTGTAAATTCCGCGAATTTTTTTTTCCTATGGTTGAGGGTCGTGTTTTATTAACGATTTACGTATGGCTGAGGAATATTTATTTTTATCATACCAAAAAATTAGTTTTCGGTCCTAGGACACCTATAGCCGTAACCTTCTAGTTTTTTTGAATTATTAAATTGAAAAGTTATGCAGTGAAAAACGGCTTTTCTTTACTTTTCCTCGTTTCTCGTATTTTTCATTGAAGTCCATGTTTTCGATTTGTTTGCTATGTTCCGACATTCCCCTTATGTAAATCTGTGTGCACACCTGTTACTCATAAAGAAAAATTACAAGTAATACTTAGAGAAGAGGAAATGAGAAAGCTATTTAGGACCCCATCCCTACGCTGTCGATGTCGAACAGATCCTACAAAGTTATGAGCCTCTGTGGTAGCTCTGAGTCCATAGGGCGAATACGATTACCTCGTCAAATCCGCATTCAAAACTCCATTTCACAATTCATCATACGGACAGATTTCTTTCCTTTTCCTTCTTCATTCGTTTTTCTGAACATTCGAGCATGATTTTACAAATGATCGAATGACATTCGTCGTTTGCATAGCGCGTTTCACGCTCTGACTACTTTTTTGTTCTTTCCCCCTTTTCTTCCACCTGCCAGGACAGTTTCGTAGCACCTGTCAGCCTGCGTTCCGAGATTTGATCATTGGATCTGAGGTCTGTGTTCTCGTTCTCGCCCTCGCGCTCAGACTTCCCTCGAGTGATATTTTCTGGAATTTGAGCGAGGGAGCGAAATGGCTGTAAAAGATGTTTCGAGAAGTTTGTTATTCAGATTGTACTCTTTGCAATTATTTCAATACAACATATTTATTTTATATTTTTATATTCATACTATTTACATATATTGTTATTTGCTGAGGTTGGTTTGCAGTCTACGACTTAATACTATTATATTTGTATAATTTATGCCAAGTTCATATTGTTATATTTATCTCATGTACACTATTTTTTCTGAGCATTTTTTGGAATTACACGGTTTTAAAACTCAGCGTTTCCCAGCACTCAACCTTTGCTTCTCTCTCAAATGTGGATCGTAGCTTTTCTACCTCTCTACCATAACGCTTCAAAGCTTCACGTCACACAACCTCACCCAAGTATCCCACTCATTATGACTCCTCGAAAGTGGTTCGTTTGCAGTGAAGTCATTGGAAGTTCATTATGCAAAGAAAAAGTGCTTGGAAATTGCCGATCCCCTGCTATTATCCGGATAATTGGCGTAGATCTCGGCTGGATTTCGTTATAACAACTCGGAGTTTTTCATTCTTTTTCTACTCGCTCAAGATCGATCATCGAGATGTTCACACATGGTGTTTTTTCCTGCATTTATTCCTCTTCGAGCATTACACCTGTGTACTCCCGTTCACTGCAGCAGTGCCACGCTGCTACCAATGCACTTCTCCGCTTCGCTCCACCATCTTTCGTACACATCGTTGTTTTTACTGCGCTAATAGCGACAGGAGATGAGCTATACTTGCACTGTATTCTTCACCATTGTACAGGTAAGCAGATTGAACACTCGACACTTGAAGCAGATTTTTTCGCTAAGATCCACTAGATTATTACGTTTCTTTAAAAAAAAAGAGTGCTGAAAAAGAAAAGAGTATAGGGAGGATTTCTAGCCTTTTCAATATCCTTCTCGGGTAACTCCGCTCAATCAAAGTCAATATCTTGCTGTTCCACAAAATACACAACAGATCCCTCAAATCATTGGGTATCAAAACCGAGGAGAAAATTTCAATTTTCTTACAGGAAATGACAGCTTTTTCTTTGCAGGACTACGACGGTTTGCATTACCATGACGAGGTTGACGTCGGCTGCACTCTTCGCCTGGTCGACAAGGCGGCTATGCGAGGTGACTCCGACGAGGACTCAGAGTACTACGATGACGAAGAGGTCCGAAAATTCACCAGAACTCTCTGCTCCGCATTCCACACATCGAAACTCAACGATTTCCTTCATTTTGCAGTACTCGGACGAAGAATACTGGGACGAAGAGGAAGAGTACGATGAGGAGTACGATGAAGAAGATGAGTATGAAGAAGAAGCGGAAGACGAGGAAGAAGACGAGATGCACAGTTTCGAGGAGAGTGCAGACGATGAGAGTAGACGGGTGAGTGACTCCAAGCAATTTCACATATTTTTATGCGTTTGATGCCCTCAAACCACTTTTTTGAGGAGGCTTAACAAATTCCTGGGAATTATGACTGATAAAATTTTTTAGAACCATTTCTGCTGCTTTTTGCTTCCCTTAGAGACGATCACTACATCAACTGTAGTCTTGGGCAATTCCAACTCCAGACCTTTTTCCGAAGATCACATTAGTAAATTTATTTTTGAGTTGCTCAGCTTTTTGACAATGAGAACATTACAGTAGCATCACACGGTTTTAAACATTCATGGGAAATATACCAGCGAACAGAGGTTGGGGTTAGAAGAAAACATAACAATAAATTGTTATAGGTCTTTGAAAGAAAAAATATTATCCAAATTTATATCACTTAAAAAAGGTTGTCCAATCAGATTCGTTGCGATGATGCGTTGTACAAGTGCCTGGTTTGGGAGTATTTTAAAATGCTGCTCTTCCTCCGTAGCCGAAGTTGAACACCGCTCTCCAATGCAGCGCTACTGTAATTTTTATTGCTGCATTCAAAGTGAACTCCACAATTTCAGTCTCCGTATCCATTAGTTGTCGCGCTACCGGCTGAGGTCGAAGATGATGGAATGGATCTGGAAGAAATGGAGGAAGAATTTGAAGTAAGGAAATCCCAATGAATTATTGGATTGAGAAGTAAGCCATGGGCGTTTTTTTCCAAAGTGGAAAATGCACATGAAAGAAGCATTTCTGAAATGATACGTGCAATTCGAAGTAGACTTACCGACTCTGAAAAATGATCCTGCTTCGATTTTTAATTTTATTGATTCTCGTTTTTCGAGATTGTGAAAATGGAGTGCAAGTAGACAAAGTGGATCATTGTCGACTCCATTTGTTTTTTGCATTTAATCCGGACGTTGGGACGCTCGAGCTGAGATTGGTGTTGTGCATGGAGAAGGCGCGATGCTGGAAAATGGCGCTTGTCTTCTGTGTTTGCTCTGCAAAAGTGGAAATTTTGACCTCAAAAGCCGGTCACCTACTGATCGACCCAATTGTCGATGTCAATTATTCCTTTTTTCAATTTTCTCGACAACAAAAAAAGTACTGTGAAATAGTCGACAGTATACTCTTCATTGCAGTTTTTTCCATTTTCCGACGACTTCCTCCCATCGTGCAACAACTTTCCTATGCTTGCTATATTTTCTTTCGGTTTTTTCATGTTTCTCAGGTCTTTTTGTCCGTTTTTTTTTGAATTTTTCATTCTTCATTCGATGGCCTCTATGCACAAAAGGAAGCTCGCATGAACTTTCAGCGGCCTTATCACCTCAAATCATTGCGAAAAACTAAAAGATGTTGAAGGTGCTTCATTTCCTGAACTTGACACTCCAATTTAATATTCTGAGATAACAAGTGTCAATGAAATTGAGAAGTTGGGATAGAACCACCTCGTAGAATGAGAAATCCCCTTTTGAATGGCATATAAAATCTTGGAAGGACATTTTATTCACATGTGCATTTTTCACTGCAGAAAAAAAGCATTCAGGACTCAATATTCATCTTCCGTAGTATTTTACGAAGATTAAAACACCACTGCAAAAAAGTCTTTATTCTCAATGCTAATTTTCAGTTTAACTCATAATTTAAGCCTAAACTCTAGTTCTTTACTATTTTCTGAATCCTAGCAATCTAGTCAAGTTGCAAAGCTTTTGACATTGTAATGTTGGACTCCTTTACTTTTATTTTAAGGTGGAAGCAACGTTCGAAGTCGCTGAACCAAAAATAATCGAAAAACCGGAGGAAAAACCCGAGAAACACCGTGAGGTAAAACCATATCATATGGAGACGTTTGCCTGAAGCCGGCCTTCATCATCAAATTTCTACAAATAATCTCCATCCAAATAATTCTTCTTTCTTTTTTTCATTTTAGTCAGCACTTCTCAATTATGATTTACGTTTTTTGGAATGAAACCCTGGTCAAACTTCTCCTGGGCCCTGCACAATCTCGGTTATTCTTGCTTTTGTCAATAGGTCACATACGCTAAGGATCTACCACTCATGACAGAAGAAGAAAGGGCCGAACAGTTGCGAATCGAAGAAGAACAGGCAGCAAAAGCTATTAAAAAGCGGGTCGTCAAGGATGGCACCAGCGAGAAGGTACGTAGCACATCATTGCCTGCAGATATTTTCCCTATCTCTGCACTTTTGATCTACTTAAGATCCATCAGATTTACAGGCAGGAGCGTCCAGAGTTCCACAGCACGTTGAACCAGCTGAGGAGAATGTGGCTCTTGACGAGAGTGGTGCGCTGCCTGAGGAAGAGATCTTTGAACTCGACGTGCATCAGCACGAGGATGAGACAGGCTTGCCTGAGGTAAACGTGGTCCCGACCTACGTCAGACCGTCGACGGAGAAGGTCCAAGAGGTCAGCCGCTGACAGCTCACTATCAGCTGATATGAAAGTCAGGGTTGTGATCTTTTATAGGAATCAGCCAGTCGATTCGCTGACAAGAAGGTTCCTACTGACTTCGCTCGAAAAGCGGTCATCCAGGCGCCAAAACTGCAGACGGCATCCGTTCAGAAGGTGGAGACAAAAATTGCACCTGAGTAAGTGACGATTTGTGAAGTGTGCTACTCGTTGTTTGGAGAAGTCTTTTTCTTTCAAGAAGCCATATATTTTTAGAATTTAAATAGTTTTATTTTACTTCAGTTATTTTTGGGAAAATGTCAGAAACGAACAAAGTAGAGGTATGTAAATATACCACAAAAAGGGATTAGCTCCACACATAGGGATTACATTCGAGAATCTCTGGATGTACCTTCAGGAACTTCACTAGCCTTCTATTTTTTCACCCATTTATATGCCCTTCTGCTGCTATCATGAGAAACATGAGGTGATTTAATTTAACTTTTAATATTCTACGTTTCCAGCTACGTACTTTACATAAACAAAAGTTACTGGAAAGGAACTTTTTGGAAAACTACTGTTTTTTTCGAACCTCTTACGTTCAAAGTCTCTTACGTCGTCTCTACGTTTTCTCGCATCTTTGATACCATATCTCATATGAGCGGCAAAGAATAAATATAATGAAAAAGGCATAGCTGAGCTTTCAGGAACCGTCAAATTTAGATGTTTCAACTAAAATGTAGAGTGCCAATTCTCTGTAAATATGTTTCTCTTCTGTTGTCTGTTTGCAGCAGAGTTCGTGCGGTTCAGTAAGGAATTAGTAGGGATTGGTAACGTATGTAAAGATTAGTGCAGTGAGTAACAAAATCTCATATGTAGGTGCTAAGAATGAAGAATTGCCCTCTAACATTTTCGGATTTCTTCGGGATTCTCAAACGTTTCTAATGAAATGGAGTATGTATGTGAGAAGAAGTACATGTTGTTTTTCCTGTCGCCGAGAAACATTCGTGGAGGTACGCTTCAGTGCCAACTTTTTCTTAAAAGAGATGCGCCCGTCCCTTTCATGGATCTATCAAAAACAATATGTTCCATTTATCCTTTTGCATAGAATGTTTTCAACTCCTTTCTCTAAAAAGCCTGAGAAAAATAGACGTAATTTGAGTGCTGTTAGCTCTTTAATTCTGGATGAATGAAGCACACAAGTAAGCCCCAAATGGGCGAAATAGAAGATCGAATCCTGGGACCTTGCGATGAGAAGTAGAGAAGAATATTCTAGTACTCTCAGAAACTCACCTGTACCACCGACGTCGCAGAAGATGGTCGAGAAGCAATTAGGGAAACTACCTGATGGTACTAGAACGGACGAGGAAGCTACAAAGGTAAGTCTTCTGGAAGAGAATGATGGGAGCTAAGATGTATGATTAGTTAGTAACATCTAAAGAGTTTATTTCAGAGTGGAACTACGAGGAAGGCGGCGATCGGCAACGCAGCCGAGGAGGTCAAGGCGAAGGTGAGCCAGTGAGATACGTTAGAGCGTTTTCGAATTAATTTAGGTTCACCTCTGGTCATTCCCGCATCATTCACACGGAAGACGTTACGCATGCTGGAAATTCCCCTTACTTTTTTTTAGCAGCTTTCAAGTATCCTTGGCCTTTCGATCCGAAGCTTCTTGTTGATTTTTCTGGTTTCCTTTTCTGTCTGAGTCATTTCCGAATGTTGCAGAAAATCACTGCAGTACCAGGGTCCGCTTATTTTCATCTTCTTCTGACTGGATATCGAACAAATTCCTTCATAAAAAAATCTTGTTAACTGCAAACACCTAAAAAAAACTTTTGCCTAGTTGGATTTAAAATATTCACGAGATTTCTCATTTAAAAACATTACCAACGTAGAAATGACCTATTTAAAATGACCTGATAACCCTAATAGTTTTTTTTTTATTTCGAAAACGCATTAACATGTGGTCGGGGCACTGCGCACGATGGTCACATTACGTCAAAGTTTCTGTCGAGGTGTCCTTTTAGAAGAATTCTTCCCATAGTTCATACGATTCCTTTTTAGATCTAGTTTTTGACTTCATTAGCTGATTTTTACTGCTGTTACATATAGCACCGATGTAACTTTTACCACTGAGCACCGTTTCTTATTTTTATTTTTCTTACCTCCACCAGCAACATATAATTGAGCACTAAAGAATTCTGGTCTGAAGCAGTTTTAATGAGATTGGTCCTCAAACGAGTAGTTTTGTTTTTTCGCTCACAGACATGCTCCAAATCCATTTTTAAAAACATCTTCAAAAACAGGCTTTTACATTTTTTTCAACCGTATTCCACGTTCCATTCAACGTAGTCTCTGGAACTTCTGGAACAGTTTTCATGGCTTGCTAGTAGAAATATTTCCCTAAAATTATCGCCCTTAATTAAATTTGTGAGGGAATTCTCACCACACTGATAACAACTGCAGAATTGCAGTCATCACGGAGCGCTTTTTAGGCAGAGGCAGCAAAGGAGAAGGAGACGGAGGAGGAGAAGTTGCCGAAGGTGATGCCATCCACTTCAAATCCCATCGCTTTACTCTTTATCGTACTTTGGAAAAAAAATCTAAGAAATGTGGATTTACCGAGGACCTGCTGGTCTTTTTTATGCTAACCAGCGACTTTGAAGAAAAACTGGAAAAAGAAACTGAATAATTGTTTTCCTAGACATCAGAAGACAAGAGTGGAGCACGAAAATCCGCTCTAAACATGACAATCGAAGATGCTAAGAAAAAAGTGGCAGCAGATGAGGTTGATTTAGCTTCTTTTTATACTGTAAGGAAAGTAAATCGATATACTAAGAAATGCAAAGACAACTTAAGGAAGCTGCCAAACAAAAGGCACGTCGTCTAGGCACTGTCAGTTCACTTCTTAACCGTTTCAAGACGCCAGAAGTAAAAGAAGAGCCGATAACGTGAGTTCTCGACGTTGAGTAGCTTTTACTTTCTGTAAACATAAGCGAAACGGCAGAAGTGTCGCGGTCTATTCCATCTGTCGTTTCGCTTGACGTTTAGGTCTCACAAGTAAACCCAGAGCTGTCAATATAAGTTCATCTTTTGAGTATCTTCTGTCTTCCACTCAACTCAGCCACTCCAATGTTTCTTTCCTCTCATTTCTTAGAATTCCATGGAATCTTTTTCATCGAACTAGCAATAATAGGAGTTGTAATTTTCAGCTACAAGCGATCTGCGTACCTGGAACAGAAAGAAAAAGAGCTTGAACGACCAAAAAAGAAGTACAACATCGTCAAACCAGCGATCAATGACGATTTTGACAAACAAGTGAGGCGTTATCAGTTCTTCTGCCATGGCCGTAGCGCTGGACCCCGTTACTATTTCAGATGGAAGAGATTCGAAAGCAAATGAAAAGTGGATCAACTCAGTTTCAAAGTCATCTACAAGATCTATCCAAAGGTATTACGATAACATCAGAAGAGATGAGAAAGCGCACAGAGGACGAGAAACACAAAATGATTATCGACTCTGTTAGTGGAGCGTTCGTGTAAGTGGACATCAGAAAGGAAATTTTCAACGCATTAATTCATATTTATTTAGTAAAGCCGACGAAGAAAAAGCGCGATGGAAAGAGCGAAGAGACGCAGAAACCGAAAAAGAACTGGCGAGAATCGAAGCGCAAAAGCCTGGCAGAAAAAAAGTTGTAGTCGAGGAATCTAAAAAGGTGCTTCAAAGCTTTTCTTGTAAACTATCCCTGAATTCTCCCTTTTAGGTGCCTGAAAAGCCAGCTGAACCGAAACGAACTGTGCGAAAGATCACCAAGGACAAGGCATCGGGCGATGGTAGCGGAAAGACGGCAGCACCTGCTGCTCCAGTTCCCAGCTTCGCTGTGATTCCTAAAGTGGCTGCCGCTCCTGCAGCTGCGAAACAGTCGATCCAACCCTCCACATCACCCGCAGCTCCTAAAGTACCAAACCAGGCTGCAGCTGCTGCCGCTGCTGCTGCTCCAGGTTCTGCTCCCGCAACTGCACTGAAGGAGCAACATGTTACTGGCGCTGCTCGTGTAGCAGCTCCTCTGTCTAAGGTAATGCTATCCGAGCAGATTCTTTTTGCTCATTTTCATCCAATCTATATGTCATACTATTATCTTTTATTAATATCTATTAATCTCTATCACATCTCTACTTTATCCAGCCTACAAGTATGGAAAAACCAAAGATTCCAAGGAATGACATTGTTATCAACGAGGACAACTATGATCTCTTCGAGGTGAACTCATTCCACCCCTCACAAATTCCAGTTCCTGGTTTTTTATTTCAAAACAAATCTTATTGAATTATTTGAAGGCTGCAACGGCTGTGGCGACACGCGGCCGAAAGAGTCTTGCGGAGATTCGCGGTCGCAAAGAACCGACGCCAAGTAGCGCTGCTGAAACAAAAGAGGTGCATCTTTGCTCAATACTACCATCTAACAACTTTTTTGCATGCAAGCGACAAGTGCTTAGTCAGCATTAAACAGCTCGCTGCCACTTGATACAGTAACTACACTGACCGCGTGTTTGCGAAGGGTTGCTGAACGATTGACGTATGTTACATAATGATAAGGCGCTCTTGATAACTACTGTTTTTGCGAAACACTTCTGTTTCTTGAGGAATGGAACGTTAGGCTGTCATTCAGCTGGGGGAAGTTGGTTTGGATGTGACTCCATCCACAGCCACTCATAACGAGAATATACGATAATAGTAAATTCCCTCAGAATCACAGAAGAGGTACAAAATTTGCAAAGTCGCGATCTCGCCACGGGTATTGTTCACATTTGGGGACGGATCTCACTGAATTCATCAAACAACTCCCAAAATACGTATAATATGTATGATAACCCGGTCTCCCTCTCTCTCACTATGCAACTCGCCACGGTGACAGAACGCACAAAACGCGTCCGGAATTGCACGGACCAAGCCGCTTCTGCCTGTTTGAGTTCCATTAGTTGGAACGCGGACATTGGACGTTGCTGGCGCTTCATCGCGTTGCGAGTTGCGACGCCAGGAAGGCAGGGCCAGACAGAGCTGTTTCACACGTTTTCGTTCCTATCATTAGTGGGAAATTGGATGCGACTCTTCCCATGTTCGTGAACTGCAGTCTGGCCAAGACGACAGTTGCGAAAGCGGCTGCGGTCGAAACAGTGCGGTGGAGACAGCGGTTGGAATCGAGCTGGGACCATGGCGAACTGCAGAGATGGTAGCGAGGATCCTTACACGATCCCAACAGCTACGCTCCACTGCGCCGCTTTGAGCGCGCAACATTTCGTTTCGACTGTCGGTCTTTCGCAGCTGTCCACGCTACATGTCGTTTTGACCCAACTATACATTCCTATAGTCGAATAAAAGCGACCTGAGCCGCTTACTCAACTAAACCGAGCCAACTCTAACTCTCCCCTTGACCCAACTCTATCGCCATCTATCCTTGCGGGTATCCCATCATCAAAAATTTCGGATTTGCTACCACGACGCAGTAAGGATCGTAGATCTAGCAAAACTGATCCAAGCTGCAGATTTGTGTAAGGCATTTGCAGGTTGGATGTTGTGAAGGTTTTGGAAAGACTACTGGAATTCCTGGAAAAAAACCTGAGCTTTTGTAACTCTGCTGTTCTACAATCGAATACATACAATTACAACTAGTAACGTGCCGCATGTGCAGTTGCAGGCATAGGCGCCGCGTTTGCCACCGAGCGAGAGGTATAGCGTTACCGGCCAATGCTTGACCGCTCGCTGGCAAACATAGCGCGTACGAATCAGTCAATCAATGCGGGACGTTACTAGGTGCCTCGTTGAAAAATTCGATCGTCAAGCCCGTTTCCCTCACCCATTTTTCAGGCCCAGGGGTATTGATAGTTGTCAAGCTCATATTCGTGATCTAAACCGTTAACCCCTCTTTTCGTAGGTAGATCCCAACATAGTCAGTACCATGATTTGCGCCTTCGCGCTGCATGCGCTCAATGTTCGGCATAAGCTTTGTATCGCTGAAAACGTCGTCAGCCACCATGGCGCCACACACCATCGTAAACATCGCTTTGATCGGTTTCAAGAGAAAGTGTGATCTATTTTGGAATTTCCTTTTTAAAATTATCCTCCAAACTCAGTTTGTCGATTATTGAGGACATTGTACTCTTCAATGAGATATCAACGATGTTTACAATTTCCTGCTCCATGCAGTTCCAGGTGGCAGCAGCAACCACAAAAACTGGACCGAAAGGCGATGGTGCAACAGCTACAAAGATCCGAAATGTAGGCTCTCCAAATCTTTACGATATTTTGCTTTTATTAACGTTCTCTGAAAGGTCTCATTACTTCAAGAATATCCGGTCGAATTTCCAGGCTCTCGGTAATGCAACGAATATCCGAAAAACCGATAGCCCATCTCCGAAGCCGGGCGACTCAGAGAAACCAGCGAAGAGGTATGCGACTCGTCGAAAAACACAGGAGATCGTGAACGCGTCAGCTGAGCCTAAGGTAAGCAGATTGGTCCAGTCAGCCGACGTATAAAAATATGACCACTAAAACATCACGATCTCGCATGAATTTATATTTCAGATAAAGAAAAGGAAACAAATGTACAAGAGAAACAGATTTATTCGTAATCCACATGATATCGATGTGCTGTTAGGATGGGACAAGGAAAACACTTTCGAGAAGGTTGGCAAATCTTGGGAAATTCTGGATCGTGTTGGTTGAATAAGAATTGAATGAATTTAGATGGAACAAATGTTTATGGTAGCTGCTAAAGAGCGAGTCAACGGCTCCACCCATAGGAAGAGGAAGCGAGCTCCTGCGTCGAAGATCTGGATCAGCGACCTTACTGTAGGATCATTTTCACTTTATTTCTTCAACTTCTATTCTTCTTTTCGCATTCTTCTTCTTGAGCTAAATTTTAACAATACATGGAGGTTCTGCGCGTAAGAATTACATAGGATTTTTAATGATACAATACAAAGCAGCTTCTAAGCGTGTGGAGAGAGCATCATTCATTTCCTTTCCCTTCGTGTATCCGTGCTCCTCTCTTTCTAACTCGTTCATTTGAGCTGTTCGCATTCAAAAACAGTGTTTTGGAATTGGAGAGGTAAAATCGAAGCTATCAAAGCCTCAAAAAGTTTACTTTAAATTGCGTACCCACGAGAAAAGCAAAGATTTGTTCCATTCAGATATGCGTCTCGAAATCACAGAATATTACTGAGTCTAAGGGTCTTTTCAAGCCTGCCAATGTTTCAGTTCTACTTTTTCCGAAGAAAAAAACCACTTTCAGGACATCGACAAGATCTACAAGGCGTCTGAGATCAGGGATATCATCGCCTCAGCTAACGATGTATAAATATGTTATGAATTTCCATACTGATGTTAATTCAGAACTGTTTGAATTGATGTTTGTACAAAGTAAATTATTGTTTGCTTAGAAGTTATACAAACGTATACAGACCACCCAAGTTGACCATGCAAGTCGGAGTTGTGAGGTTAATTCTGGATACTGTGCTATGCCCTCTCTGATCTCTCGTTGGTGACATGAAATCGAGAAAGTCTATATTTCTGATTTTTTTTTTTTTGGAAACACAGGTCAGCTATAATGATTAGAAATTTCATGAATTTCCAAAACACTCCCTTTAGTGTTGCTCCTAGCTGCATCGACGAATTTGAGTGAAGGAAGTGTTACATCACTCGAGTCAACATCTTAATTTTTGAACTCATTTTCCACAATGTTCCGAAACTGGAAGTGCAAGCTATGCAGTGTGCCTCATGTTCCCGACGGAGTGGATGTGGCACAGTGGTACCTCATTACCACCTCATCTCATTACTATGTCTTCGATGACGTAGTTACTTTGGTGAAGAAAAATCGCAGCCCCAAAATCATCCGATGGAAAGATAGGATTATTGGCAGGGTATAAAGTAATTTATCTGAATATTCTCCTGCAAATTTAAAGTCTCCTCTTCCTCTCAGGGCAAGGACAGTATTCTGCATCGCCTCCAACGTTTCCTTGAGGTCCAGCCTGTCCTGGGGTGCCATCCATGCCATTGAAACCGTCTTTCCCAGGTTGTCCTTGAGGTCCAGCAATTCCGTCAGCACCAGGCTCTCCTTGTGGTCCGTCGTTTCCGGGATTACCACGTGGTCCGGGAATACCCGGACGTCCTGGCATACCGGGTTGTCCTGAATTTAGATCCTGATATGAATACACTCTAATGATTGGAAATGTGCAAAAAATAATAGAGTTGAAAGAATGTAACATTGAGATCAAATAACTCGGGGCATGGAGGAAAGTGTAGTGGAAACAATTCGGTACGTATGGAAAACAAACCTTTCCCAGTGAGACAGTCGCGTCCAGGAGCGCCGGGCATCCCAGGCTGTCCATCGTTTCCAGGTTGCCCTTGATCCCCTTGTTCTCCTTGGGGTCCAGGCTCTCCGTCTTTTCCAGGCGCTCCGAGATCTCCAGGTTTTCCAGGCATTCCTTGGAATCCTTCCTGTCCGGGAAGTCCATCGGGTCCAGGGGGTCCAGCTGGACATTTGAGGCACCCTTTGGGATAGTCATTAGGCTGCACAATGTTGAGTCCAGGAAGTCCAGTGGGACCGTTCTTGCCATCAGGACCTGTTTCTCCTGGTTCTCCAGGAGCACCAGGGGGCCCGGGAGGCCCTGGCGGACAGTTCTGTGCAGGTAGTCCACAGCCTTGAATGATTTGTAGAAACGCGATGTGTAACTAATTGAAATGGATGTACATGTCGGAAGAAGTTGACTACTCACTGCACTGATTGGCATTTCTTTTATGTCTACCGAAGATTCCTCGTACGTACTGCTCTGCTGTGGATCCACCTCTGCGCATCACCATCATGTCATCCCAGGTGTCGTCCGCAACATTCTGGACACACGTCGAGGAATCTCCAAGAATACTTTCGACACGTTCAACTTACTCGAAACGAGCCGAGCTCTCCCATAACGTCATCGTACATCTCGTTGATGTCGTTGGTGATGACGATTGCTGCCCACAGACAGGCAATCACGCATGCGACGCCGCACGCAGCACCGATGGACACAGCAGTCCTCACCATTCTGAAACGACCTCGAGTAGTGAGTTTGCAGGATTTTCTTTGGGCTAACTGTGTGCGCACTGCAGCGTTGGAAGCGCCTGAGAGAAGAAGGATGGGAATGAGTGATCGTACGGCGTTCTTGCTCGCTTTTAAGCGCGCACGATCAGGATCAGGATTTCTTCGCTTCTCGATGCCATATGGGCGGAATTCCAGTCCAGTGTAGCGAACGCTAATGTTTCTGACCGTGAATTCTTGAAATACTGAATTTGGAACCAACAATGTGGACAGAATGCTGCATTTTTTCCCAGTGATTGCAGATTATTTTGAGAACAAAGGATCGAAAGATTACGTATTTCAATAAAACTCTATTCTCCTGGACTTTATTCTTTTTTTATTGCTATTCACAGTATCAACATCAACACAGTATTAGTCACAGTAGGAAAGTTTTCTAAATCTCCGCTGACTTTGAAACAAAATTGTGTAGCTTTTTTAAAAATTGTATAGTTTTGTCAAAAGGTAGAGTTTAGCTAGTTTTTTAAAAGAGCGCTGTTGTCGTGTTGACCTGCGTTGCGCGCTGTGCAAGTGGAACTTAGTTCGCCCGAATTCGTTCAGTGCAGTAACACCCGTTTAACGGCAGCTATACCAAGTGTCAGTTCGTACTGGTAGGCTTGAGCTTTCCGAGTCAACTCCTTCTGTTCGCTAGAAGGAGGTGTTCGGTAGAGTTGAATGATACTGTCTGATGTTGTGGCCATTCTGACACTTTGATTTTCAAGATGTTTCTCGTCACTCGCTTCTGCAGATCAGTTCTTTTTGGGTAGTATTTTTTTCTTAATGGAAAACTTCGTGAAATCCTAAATCAATGTTTACTGAGATTGATGTAACTCCGCGAGGGTAATGGAGCTGCTCCAAGTTATGTCCGAAAAATTTCGCTCTGAAAAATCGCATCAAATGGATGTAGAATCAAACTGGAAACAAAAAGTCCTCTTCGCAACCTTTCGCAGAACTTTCTGCACTGAATTTCTTAGCCACCGTTTGGTCAATCCGGCACAAATCCATCTGCGAATCGTCACCGTTCAAGTTTCGAACTTGCTAGGCTGCGAGCGACCCGTGATTGTGGGCTACGTGTCGACAGAAGCCGCTTTCCCAATAAATCCATAGATAAATACTGTGTATCAAAGTCATCCAGTATCCAGTTATTCCTTTGCTGAAGCACTTTGACCATGCCTGCAGAATTGATGTTCATTGCCAAGAAGATTTCAAAAAAAAAAAGAAATATGAAGAACTACCCCATGTCTTAATGAGTCAGTAGATTTCTTATTATTTTTGAAATGCGAGTTATAAAATTGAACTTAAATACTTAAAGAGGAGTATCTGTTTTATATTTGCCCAAATAAGTGATTTAATGCGGAATATAAAGGAAGACACTCTGAGTGAGTTTTGTTACAGATGGAAATTATTGCAAATCAGCAACCACGCATAGATCTATTCCGATTCTCGACCTAAGACGACCTATTCTAAATTATTCAGATTCTGCGTCTTCATTTCTTTTTAGGGACAACGCATTGAACAGTTATCAATGTGAACATTTCAATGTCAAGAAAAAGTCACGAGAAAACACATTTTTTGGATTTCTCTGCTCCTGTTTTCCCGAGTGAGTGTAGTCCTGAAGTGCACTCACTGCGAGAAATCGAATTGTCAAAAGAAAAATAGTTTAATAGGAAGTATTTGCAGAATTATTACACTCACTTTCATCCGATTCTTGGACAAATCAATCTCCTCCAGAATGGTATTTCCAAAAGGTTGTTTATGCTTATGACATACTCGAAAGCAACTTGATCAATTTGTGTAAAAATCACATTTAGATTTCTCAAAGTTCCCAATCTGGAACCAGCGTTATCTAAAGCCCAAAACAGAGCTATGAAAAATGGTATTGTGATTTTAAAAATGATATTAGATGTGTTCTCGAAAAATACCTGTTGTTGTTAGTTGTGCTTTCTCAGAAGTTCTGAGTGCTTGGCCTGGATGGCTATCAGACCCAAGATTACAATAAGCTGATGCTCCGATCCTCTTTTTAAGTAGTTCTTTCTTAGAGTGTTTTTTTACTTATATGGAAAGAACGGGTCCATTAAAGCAAGCAATTAACGGTACCCTGAGAGTTAAAATGCCAAAAGTTTCAGAATTTCAACATTGCCAGAGTGGTGTAGTAGTCTAAACCTCACAGTGTCACGCGTAGGTCCCAGGCATGGACAACTTCCTCAGTTCCGGTCAGAGCAAGGGAAAGTGGTATGGCAGAAAGGCAAAGGACTTGAGGGATAGCTTCGAAATCATCTACAAAAGTAGTTCAAAACCAGCAACTGAATAGACATAAATGTCTCTAGGTCCTTCAAGAGCTCGATCACAATCACCACTTTTTTCTTCTCCGCAATTGCTCCTCACATGGGTGTACGAAACAAATATGCAAAATGATGGTAGGCTTCTCACTGGAGAAGTCAGAAAATGAATTTTTTTCTACATGTACACTAATTTGTGTTATTAAGATTTGTTGCAATATTTGATCAGAAAATGTTTCTCTTTTTTTAATACCTACAAGAAGCACGGTCCGACAGAACGTGACGCTGACTAGTGTTGCATCATTTGGATGCGTAAAATTAGATTTAAGCAGAACCAAAGATGGCGACTGAAGTAATCACAGCGACAATGAAGACAGCGGGACTGTACGTACATCCCTAGTTTTTGGAAGATATGAAGTCACGAGCTGCGATCGACTTAACACGTGCACCTAAATTCTCAGCTCCCATTCACTCCGATGGAGGATGTGGTAGAGGCTGCGCAATAAGTCATTCCATGCAAAACACCATTACATTGAATGTCAGAAATCTCTGGAAGGAGTAATGTTACTAAATCCCAGCTAATGATATGATCTCCTCTTGAAACAGTGACTTCCCGTTCGTCTCTCTCTAGAAACTGGATGCGTCAACTTCCCAGAAACTACGGAAATAAAGCACTACTCGATAAAAAAAGACGCTATAAATGAGGACTCCCGCTGCGTGAGAAAAAAAGAAAAAAAAGAAAATAATACAAGTATAGGTCTTTTCAATGTAGTTAATTTTTCATTCATTTTTTGACATAAACTTGATGGAACACTAAAAATAGCAATTACGAATGAAATAAGGAGTTTTCTAGCAAAATATGGGAACAGAGGAAAAGGAAAAGAGCTTTGCAACGCGGCCCTTCCTGCAGCGCGCTCACCTGAAACCTGCTCCGCGCCGCTCTTTTCTCACTAAACAGCAAGGAAAAATAGTTGAACCACGCTGAAAAACAAACATCGCAACTGTACCAGTGCTGGAATTTGTTCCACGCACCCCCTTCATTAGGGGGATAACAGTCGGTAGGTAGCGTGAACGAAGCGCGGAGCAAAAGTGAACTTATGCTCTCCCTGTGGAACATGAGATGGATTTATCATTTTTGCTATGCACAGACTTTTCCATGCCATTCGTGTATTCTATCCACCAGTCAAAATTGAGTAACTGAGAGGTCCAGAGAGGAGGTTTTGAGTCACACCTCCAACAATTAAGCTCCGGCTTTCCATTCTAGGAAGGTGCAATGCCCGCCCGCTAACTTTAGCTCAGCAATTTATATTGATTGCTTGACATATTTGTAAGAAACAATCTCCCTGCACCCTGCAGAAATGCTTGGTTTGGCAGTGCTAGGAGGGAAAGGGTTGAGTCTCGGCGGTAGAAACCTACTGTTCATAGCATACAGGACTTTTAAACCTTGCCCACCGAGTGAAGATGACTCTCTGTGAGTCCTCGAGAGGATTACTTTATCTCTGCCAATGTCCTCGTCGTTTGGCGTAGACCTTCGTGAGCGAGCTGATCTCGACTCTTCATCGAACTAAACGGTTCGACCGGCACTATTTATAACTTTCTACTATTTCTTTATTGCTATTATTTCGTCGACTTCATCTTAGTGATTTGAAAAGTACAGAAGACACATCAGCATAAAAAAAAACTAAACCAACTGTTTTGTGAAACAAATAATTCTCTATCGAATAACGCATTGCCATTTTATTTCCCACGCAAAATTTCACTTGAAAAATAACGCCTCGTCTTATGAGCCCACCCATTAGCTCGGAAGGCAATCTGCACAGATAGCAATCACTGGAAATCTTCGTGATATTAAGATGTCACAGGAATAGGAACTGGTCGTATCGTAGCCATTATCAACACGACTGTCCGTTGAGTACTGATGGACCAGGTCTAGTTCTGACAAACTTCTTTTCTTACGCTCCAACACCATCTCCTGAACAAGGACGTTGTGAAGCGGTAAAATGTGGAAACACGGGTCCAACTGCGTGGAATTGTTGTGCCGTGCTGCACTAGTATCGCGCAATACTTGTGCATGTGGCAGAATGTGGATGAGACACTATGAACCGTTTCATAAGCGTGGCCACTGCCACCGGTTTTTGGCACACGCATTTGCACACGTCACATACTAATCCCGTTATTTTATAGCATGGTCGTGACCATGCTCATCGTAGACCTCACGTTTCATGCGACAGCCTTCGAATGATTTGTTGAGATTTACGAATAAAAAAACTGGAAAATATTGAACAACACGGTTTGCTTCCTTCACTTTAGTGAAACACTCTAATATTATCACCACGAAAACTGATTTCGAAAACATGTCAGCACTGCTTAAGTAGTTCGGCACACTCCGCTTGTACTGTAACGTTGGCGCCTTCCACTCTGCGGTCCATAGCTTCGCGTAAAATTCTTCTTGCTTCTTCCTAAACGAATAACTGGGAGATATTCTCAGAAAGTGATTATCCCCTCACTGTACGCATGCCTTGTTGCCCTGTGAGATAAGACAAAGACCCAGGTAGTGTAAGTTGGGAAGATACTTGGGCTCTATCTCGTATGACTTCAGGAAGTACCAACGCGCCCTATCAACTGAAGGTGGCGGCTCGTTACCCGTCAATTGGAACACCGACTCCACTTTCTGGAAAAATATTCAGTTCAAGAAAGAAGGTCTCACTATCGTCATCTACATTTTTTGCTACCTTTCTTTCAATAGAGTTCAAATTGCAGAGCTGAAATATTGTTCTCCCTCTGACGAATAGCAGTACATAATCATCTGGATTCAATCTAAGGCCTTTGGTGGTGTATTCCTGAAAAAAGGGGAACACTGTACTCCATCTGAACAAAGGATAATGAAAAAAGGTGCTCCACATTAGAATATCATGTCGTGAGTGCTTGCGCGGTATGCGTATCTACACAACACATATCTGTATATCCGACGCCATCCGCTTTTGCTAGGGTGTGGATTCTATACTAGCCCTCTTCCTTCCTTCTTTGGAGCTTATGAAAGGGTGTGTGGTCTATCCACTTACCTGCGGAGACTAATCAAATTATTAGATCAATGCCTGTTTTTGCAGGCAAATATGATACCAATTGATTGACCTCGCAGGTATGAAAAGCTTGGATTCCCTTGGACCTCTGGATCGTTTACCGTACACATGGGGTGCGACCTCTTACCGCTGCGTTGCTCGTTTGAACGAGATTATCAGTTGCTTACGATTGTCTTTTTAAGTTCAAGAATTTTGTCCATTTCGAAAAGGTAATCGCTGTTATATGCGGTAGCAACGGCGGCCCATCTGAGAGTATTGATGTTCTTCTCATCGTAAATCGCAGCTTCTACTGCACACGATGTGGCTGAAACAAGGCAGTGGATAGCGTCAAGAAGGTCTGACCAGTTCTTCACGGGAAGCTGTGAACCCGCGTGCTCACCTTCCAAAATCAAATATCTCTTCCTCTCCTTGTCACTCTCAATGTCTGCCAGCTCTAGTGTTGCTCGTGCCAGTCGCCATAAAAGCTCAGGGGCTTTCTCACCTTCTTCGTATCTCTGGAAAGGAAAAAGGTTGCCGACAGTTTTCTTCTAAGGTCTGCTCAGCTAAGTATGCAAACGAAAACCTTTTTAAGTTTCTTGTAAGCCTCCCCAATTACGTCTGTTCCAAATAACTCATCAGTATCGTTGAACGCAGCCTGCATGTAACATACTAATTCGTAAATCATATTGTATCGCAGTTATGGGAGCTGTCACACGTATTTGCTCGCTCTATTGCCTTTTAGTCGGTGGAAAGTAGAGAAAGCGAGGTGTAAGCTCCAGGGAAATTTTCAAGATTTTGTCTAGCATCTGGATTTTTCGAGCATGAAAAGACAGCGATCAAAAAAATCTGCTCTGGCCACAAATAGGTGAGGTCGCTTTATGAACAACTGTAAATTTCTCGATTGCTTCAAAGCGTCACACTTTTTTTCAAGCTCCTTATCAATCACTGATCCAATGTACTTCAACTCTATTCTTTTAAACTATATCCTGTTTTCTACTTCGCATACGGGTTTTGTGCCATTTTAAGCCATTGGATACTTCACTAACTGATCCAAGGCATTACTGACTGGTTCCAAACTAATTAGATAACCCTCCAGTTGAAGTTTTTGGTAACGTCCACAACTGAGTAAACGCTGCTTCTTGCCGTTTTCGTAAATCTTCCCATCCTTCTAGTTTGAGCTTCCTTCAGTCCACATAGACATTAGATTCGCCAAACATATATTTTCTACGCGAAAGCTGTCACTATATTTCATTCAAAATTGGAATGAAATTCTACTTCGAAACTTCCAATTAGCTAGCTATTGCTCAAAACCAGGTAGCCGATGATTTGTAATATTTCTTCATGAGAATCCGTGACTGTTCTTGTCCAAAAAATGCTGCTGTTTCCATAAGTCAGTCCGGAGAGTAGCGTACAGATATGAACTTTCTTATTTTATCACACACAGAAGATTGAGCCCGTAGTTTAATCGTACGGGAATCAACCCACCATTATGTAAGTGATGTTCAAATAGAATCGCTGACACGTTGGGTGCGATGAACAGCTCACTTGAGGCAGATCTTTGAGAATGAAACACCCATCACAAGCGGACGTCTTTTCCCTTGCCATCTGATATAGCAACGTAACGCGTTAAATGAAGACTTCATCGCGACATCCAAATCATCTACGTTGCGCTGCAGCACAGAGATTCGCTGGAATCCCCCGTGGAAACCGCATCCCAGGCACCATTAATCATCTCGCTGTCACGAATCGGAGAAGGGAGCCTTCAGGTCCAGTGGCACTTTCCCCCATTACCTTGTGTAAATTCTGTGGCATTGGCTCCGCAATTTGGTCGAACTGCCACGGGAAACAGGGATTGCATCCATACACATCTACCTGATAGTGGGACTTGCGTTAAAAATACAAACCTGACCCAACATTTTGCTGTACCAGTCATGATAGGTAGCACAACCAGCTTACAACCACTGCTTCCCTGTTAACTTAACCTTTGATTGGCTTAAAAAGCATGTAGTGACACTTGCAACGAATCCCTTCACTATAGGCTTATCGGCTCATCTGCTGTCGAGAAAGCTGTACCTTTTTAACAACACATGTGTTGTTAAAATCTAGAAAAGGTCGTCAAACACTAGACAGAGGCAAATTCTTGCAAAAAAAAGGAACGTGAAGCTTCTTTTAAAAGATGAAGAATTCAATTACAAGTAGTTTTCAACAATTTGAAAGTGGATTTAATAGAATCTAATGACCGAAAAAAGCTCAGATTTTGCGCACTTTGTTAGGTTCTGAAAATCGCGAATAAATTCGTGATGAGAGGATCGAGAAAAACTATTCAGGTAGATTATTGGAGAAGAAGGTTTGCGCTACACAAAAGTCATATCGCTGTATTTTTCCACCTCCTATTTTTTTGCAATTTAGATGGAACAGAGATGGGAAAAACTGCACTTTTCGAAGCCCTGAAAATCTGAGAGAGGAAATGGTTGGCTACAAAATACTGGAAGACGATTTGCTCCGCAATGAGCTGCAACGAGTTATTGAATTTTATTCAGGATCATACACGTTTCGGCGTGCGGCGGCGAAAAAAATTGAGATATTGGGATGTTTTCCCAATATCTCAATTTTTTTCTCGGAAAGGAAAAGGAGATGGCATTTAAAAAAATCGCTCATACACTTGGATACAGGCAATGAGGAAATCCATATGTGTAGGATTTCTTCTTACTGCACTGCTTGGTTCTCCTAAAATTTGGATGAGAAAAATCCAAAAAAGTCGAAAATTTCCAACTTTTGTCCCAAACTTTTGCCTAAATTCCAAAAAAGACTAAGAGCTGGAAGAAACAGCGACATGACTGTTTTCAGAGTAAACATTTTTCTCTGAAGGACTACTTAAAATATTTTCTTTGGTCCTCTTATGACGAACTTATTCGCGATCTCCCACACATAACAATGTGCATGGAATCCGAACTTTTTTGGTTATTAAATTAACTAGTTAATTAATTAATTTAGTAACCGAAAAAGTTTTTCAATTAGTTACTTATTCCATCAAATCAATTTTTGAGCTACTGAACACTACCTAAAGTTGAATTCTTCGTTTTTAAAAGTGGTTTCAAGTTCCTAACTCTTTCGCAAAAATTAGACTAAGCGGCTTGTCGAACCTGCGCCGTCCTATTCTCATAATCTAGGAAGCAAATGTTGGTTTTTTTCGTGTTCTTTTTTCGTCCTTCTTCTGTAATTCGACATATTCACCTGATTCTTCTCTTTCTGTCGTAGTATGTGCTTTATCCAGTGTTTAAAGATAGTTCATAGATTTTGGAACAAAAATAGAACAGAAAAGAAATTTTAATATTTCAATACCAATATATCAAATATATCAATCCAATACCAATATATCAATTTGAGAAAATTTGCCTTCTTTGCTACCTATTTTTTCCCTGTTTTGTCAGCTACCCCATTCTCTATTTTGCAATTTGTTCGTCGGCAAATTTTCGATTTTTCTTCTTTAAAACACATGAAAGTTTTAATACGCTGAATCGGCCGCAACCGAGAATTGTTGCAAGAGCGTTGGAGGAGGGGAAGAAGAAAGGGGGAAGGGGGAGAGGGAGTCCCATCATCACGCTTGACCCTTCCCTTCCTCTTCACTTCTTCCCTTCCTTGACGGATTTAGTTAGTTCAAGAGTTGCGTAAGAAGATCCTGACTGCATCCAATCCTGGTCTCCCTTAAAAGATAACATTCGATAGAATGAATGCATAGTGACTATTTTTCAGTTTTCAGCACTGGATGTTGTTGGTGATGGCGGACTACTTTGGCAAGCTCCGTCCTCTAGCCGGTATCCCTGGCATATTTGTCACACTGCTCGGGCGAGGACAATGCGCGTCGCATCTGGGGGACGCCCTAGTTCCTGAAGAACATAGTAGACATCAGCAGAATGGCGACGGGGGTGTTGACCTCGGTCGGCTTGTCGCACTAGCAAGTTAGCAACCTGGCACCGGAATCGTCGTACTACCTCCTCACTTACTTAACCTGTAGCCTCGGCTCTAGGATGCACAAAGGTGTCCAGCTACTAGATGGACACCCTTGTGGCATGGTTGAACTTGCCGAGAAGACGAAGTCTCGTCACCATTGCTGCCTGACCACAATGGCCACAGCGGCGCCGCGCTGAGGTGTGAGGTAGGACTTGCAGCAGTTTCTCTACAACAATTAGCGCAGAATAGTGTGCTGACATGAAAAGGGATAAATGTCATCATCGTACTGATAAAGATACGGTTCTACGTCAGATCATGTAAACTGTTTGCTACTATATTTAGGCAGATGTTTGCATTCGCATTTCCAATTTCTGAAAAAACGATGTTACCAACCTACTAAGAAAAGGTGCGGAGTTGCGGTGGAAATACACATGCGGAATAGCACATGGTGGTGAAACACAACAGCAGCTTTCATGAGCACAACGTTTCGTTTACTTCTTGGCAAATTCACTTCGACTTTTGCACGGTACTACTAGGACCATTGGGCCCGTATAAACCATTTTACCGTTCTCTGGCGATGGCGCACCAATTCGACGGGGTTGGACCCGTCTCACCCTAATTTACCGCTTTGCGGCGCCAGCACACCTATTTAACACCGTTGGAACATACACACATACACACACGAGACAGAATACGTCCGTTATTATATAACATGATTGTTATCTGCTGTGTATGCACGATCGGAGGTTCGAAACCGCCCAAGTGCCAACCAAATCCTTGTGCAGCACCCAAGTGCCTACCAAATCCTTCATCATCCTTCATTGCAGAAGAATCTCTTAGCGACTGTGCTGCACCAACCCTAATTAGACTTCTTCGAATTTGAAGAAGTCTAATTAGGGGTGGTGCAACTAATCAAAGGGTAACTCACTGATTTCGAACTAATTAGATAAGTCTATAATTGAAACTATAGACTATAATTGAAATTATAATTTCAATTATAGACTTATGACTTATGAGAAATTATAGACTTATATTTTATGAATTTCCTCCACAATGGTTTACCGCCTCATAGTGGCGTGGAGGTGACACTGGGCGTCGAACTGCGATGCACAGCGGAGGTTCGTCCTCCGGCAGGGTCTCCCAAGCTGAGAAGGAGTTCGACACATCCGACATTCCGACTTCTCGGAATCGGAAGCCTAGCTAAGAGTCGGACGGTATGGCGACCGGTGAGAGGCGATCAAATCTCAGGTTGCTCAGGATGTCATTGATTCTGTCTCAGACTGTATACTTACAACACGAGAGCAGTGTCCACAGACGCGGACCTGCATGCCCTTCTCGGAGCTGCAGAGCGTATCAAATTTCACGTGATTGCTCTGCAGGAGACCAAGTGCAGAAGGAGCGACGTACGACAGATGAATGACGGTACACTCGTCATTCGTGGAGAGAAGGTTCCGTCGCGAAATGTAGGCGGTGTCGGTTTTATTGTGCACCTATCTGTCGTCCATCTCGTCGATTCTCATGAGATCCTGTCACCTTGCCTGGCCATTCTTCGCCTCCGCCCTCTGCGCCAAAAATCCATCAGTATCATCAACTGTTACTCACCAACATCAGCAGCTGATGAATCCGAATTGGACGCTTTTCACGAGGAGCTGGAGGAAGTAGTCCGCGACGAGAAGTCCTTCTACAGATTCGTTGTCGGAGACTTCAACGCAAAACTAGGAAAGGCCACAGAAGAGGAATACAGGATTTGGACTAGGGGACCGGAATGAAAATGGCAATCGCCTCGCCGGGCTGTTGTCCGCCGCTCGCCTCTTTCATGGGAACTCTCTTTTCATGAAAAAAGATCATCGCCGGTGGACATGGGAATCGCCCAATGGCGCGACTCGTGCGGAGATCGACCACATACTCACCAACCGGAGGTGGTGTCTACTTGACGTCTCAGTAGTACCATCCTTTTGTAGTGGTTCTGATCACCGTCTCCTTTGTGCGAAAATACGACTTAGCCACACGATGGAAAAGAACATCTGCTATCGGCAACGAAGGAGAAAAGAAGTCGGCTACGACGATTGCGTACTCGAGGACTCCTTGTCCCAAGGTGACTGGCACATTGAGGAGGACCCAAACGTGGACTACGAAATGCTGCTCAGAGGATTATGAGCCTGTGCTGAACGTGCCTCGAAGCCGCGCACGACAAACTTGGATCGAATTCCGAAGACCACCAAGGAATTGTTGGAAAGAAGAAGGGCTTTGAGGCTTGATCCGAGTGCACATTGAGTGGTTAGTAGCAAACACTAGCTGCAGAAAAGCGTTGCAGGAGGATCTTTTGAAGTACAGACAGAAGAAGATTCTGGAAGCAGCACAAAGAAGAACGAGTCTAAAGAAGTGCCGCAGGGATCTCCGCGAATATAATATTCCGCTAGCAACCTCGCTGAGCGAAGACAGCACTCGCACGTCTTCTCGTCGTGAGATGGAAATCATTACGGAAGGGTTCTACTCGAACCTTTTCCGTTCATCAACTCCTGTGTCAAGCCCGAACATCCCCACTGGTGAAGCTCCAGCACGGATTCTCCCTTCGGAAGTACGAGTCGCTATCAAGAGCATGAAACCTGGCACTGCCCCCGGACCTGATTTTATATCAGCAGACTTTCTTCGGGTTCCGCTTCATGTAATCTTAGCAGCGCACATGACATTCTACCTTCAGAAAGAAAGGATCCCAGACCAGTGGAAGACCTCGCGAACCGTTCTTATCCATAAGAAAGGTGACCGAGAGGACCTTCGGAACTACCGTCCGATATGCTTGCTGAGCGTGTTATACAAAGTATTCACCAAGATCATCCTCACGCGCATATCTAGGACGCTGGATGAATCCCAGCCTCAAGAACAAGCTGGATTCCGCCAGCTGCTTGGACCACATCCAGACCGTGTCGAGAGTCATAGAGGTTTGCCGGGAATACCGCCTGCCCCTTGTTCTAACCTTCGTCGACTATGAGAAAGCCTTTGACAGCATAGAAACGGATGCAATACTGTCAGCGCTGGTCGATCAAGGTGTGGACGCATCGTATGTGAGGACATTAGCCAATTGCTACGAACGATGCACGACTAGGATACAGCTTTTCCACCGCCCTCTCACCGTACCCATTGGAAAGGGGGTACGACAAGGCGATACTATATCGCCGGAGCTGTTCACGGCTGCATTGCAATCGATAATGAAATCAGTTACCTGGGAAGAAAGGGGCATACGTGTTGATGGAAGATTTCTCTCGAACCTTCGTTTCGCGGACGACATCGTTCCCTTTTCGAGCAGTACCAATAAGGCAGAAACGATGCTCAACGAATTGAACGAAGCAGGGAAGAGAATAGGACTACGAATAAACAGAAAGAAGACATAGTTCATGAAGAACGCCTACTGCGAGGACGGAGGAGTACAACTTGAAGGCTCCCAAATCGTGGAAACTTCGTCATGCGTATACCTCAGACGTTCTATGAACATGAAAAACGACTTGAAGGAAGAACTGAATAGAAGAATGAGAGCAGCATGGGCAGCACTCGCAGCGGTCAGGGAAGCTACAGACCAACTGACGGACCAAGATCTTCGTGCCCATCTCTTCGACTCGACAGTCCTTCCAGCGCTCTGTTACGCAGCAGAGACGTGAGCAAACACGTCTAGGAAGCTACTTACTACCCATAGAGCCCTTGAGAGATGTCTCCTGAAGTTTAACCGGCGCACACAACACCTAGCCGGTCTTCGTAGCTCCGACTTAAGAGGAATGTCCCATCTTCGCGACACAGCGGAATATGTATCGGAAGCAAAACATAGATGGGCCGGCCACATCATGAGAAGAATTGACGATAAATGGACTAAAAGAACGCTAGAGTGGATCCCAAGGGACGCTAAATGCCCCCGAGGGAGACCGCCAACGAGATGGGGTGACGTGTTTGCTACACGGATGGACCAGCTGAGAGCTCAGCTGGATACGGCTCAAGGACCTCGTCAACGTCACTCACGAAGCTTGAGAACATCTTGGATGACAATGGCGAGGGAACGAAACGAGTGGAAGAGATGCTGGAGCCCGCACGTCCAGTGAAGACGGGCCATCTAAGTATCTAAGTAAGTATAATTGAAACTGTTGGTAATGTTAAGAGCTAATCAAACGGTTCTCTTGCCATTTCGCAAATCTAAACAAGAGTGTGGCCAAAAACTCTGCTTCTTCTTGGTATGAACATTTTCGATTAGTGTGGAAATCAAACTCGCCAAGTATTGCTCGATTTGAAGGCAGCTACAGTAATGGATTCAGAATTTATGATTGGAAGTGGTTAAAATAACTTTCAGTATCAAGCTTCAACTTAGAATTCTATCTCAAAAATTTTAAGTGGCCAACAACTCTCGAAACTAAGCATATAGTTGCAGATTTTTAAAGTCCTGAGATGAAGATTTTGAATGTTGTTGTCCAGGAAACGCGGTTGTTTCTTCATACCAATGGACCTTCAGTGAGAACTGGCCCGTCTCAGGACAGAATCACACAAAATGGAGCCTCAATCGTGTGTCGTGTTTTAAACCCGCCATTTGGTGAATGTTTAGGCCAAGTCGTTGACATGCTGAATTTGATAAAAACCTCACTTGAAGCACAACCACAATGATGGAACACCCATCGAGGGAGAACCTGCTGTCCCTTACCATCTCATATCAACAACAAATGCGCATACAGCGAAGAATTCATGCCCGACATAAATCATCTACGGCACAGGGATTCGTTGCAATTTCTCGATGGAACCGCAACCAAGAACATCATTAATCACTATCGCCAACATTCAATAACCATCGACCGTTCGAGACGGGTATGGTTCAGGAGAATTCACTTTTATATGAGAGTAATGACGAATCAACGAGAATAATCGAAAAAGTAAAACTCTCGGAAATTTATAAGTGTTCCCGGTGAAGTGCTCTGGCGAGGAGCATTCGATATGAGTAATTTAAGATGATCCAAAACTAAAAACTGGAGAAAGGAATAATGCAGAATATATTAACATTTTAACAACTTGAAATTATTTGGTATCTGCTGATAAGAACCACACCGAAATGATGACGACTATGTCAAGGTGGAAGCGACCTTTTGGTGGATTTGAAGAGATAATTCAAGATCCACAGAAATTCATTGAGAATTTCAGTAGTTATCGCCATGTCCTTAACGACGTATCCGTCTTAAGACTTCAGCAACACTGAAAATCCCTTTATCTGTATCGACATCCTAGTGACCCATTCATTTTAACTGCCTCGAGCATGAAACAAACTCCTTTTAAATTTACGCAGGAGGACCATCTGTTTGTCCCAGCAGCAACAAAATATGTCATCGGACCGGGTTGGTGAATTTGACTTCTGCAAAATGTCAACTTTAATGAATACATCGAATATTCAAAAAGAAGCTAGTCGATGAAAATCTGCAATTTGTACGATAACCTGTAGAAAAACAGCTTTTAATTGAGCCTTGTTAATTCAAAAAACCATTCGTTCAGTGCTTGCACGGAAGTCCATGGAAGAATCCTCAACAAGGACGGCTCTTTTATATCATATCGTTCATTACTTTAGTTTCAGAAAAATTTTGTCGAATCCTGATGTATTAAAATCTAAGAAGGTTTCGAGGATTTGTATGAAAACTTTTGAATTTTCAAGCGTTCAGTTTGTCGGAAAACAGGGATTTTTGAAATTTCGAAGGTTTTATGATACCAGTCTGAACGTCCGGTCAAAGCAGGACTTCAGGTTTTTGTTTTGTGTTCTCTTCGCTCGGCTTCAACGATCAATAAGAAATAACAGTAGCGACATTTTTTGTAAAATTAGAATTGTTTTTTTTCTATCAACGCTATCTTCAATTTTTTTACCCGAACATTTAAGCAAAGGTGAAAGATTTTAAGGTTTTTCCTCTAAACGCTATGTTCTATATTTGAAGAACAATCCAGCTTAATTCTACCTTTATGTTTCTCTCAAACCTCCAGAATTAGGAAACATTATTGAAAGTATGAGTTTCCTCCGTTCTCAACTATTAGCACAGCATAATGTGCTAACATGGAATGAAGTGAATATTACTACTGAAATAACAAAAGTAACGTTCTACGTCAGATCGCGTAAACTGTTGGCTACTATGTATTGCAATTAAGCAGCCGTTCGCACGTGTGTTTTCTCCTTTAAAAAAAAATTATGTTAGCAGCGTTAGGGAGACATGCTGGGATATAGGTATGCGAAGGAACCATAGAAACCCATTCTACCGCCTTGTGGCTCTCGCGCACCAATCTGACGCAGTGGAACCCGTATTTCCTCACTCTACAACTTTCTAGCACATAAAAGTTTATTTACCCTCACTAACATATGAGAGAAACTATCTTGCCTTATCAAAGCTAATATCGATCCCCACGGAGCTTTGAACAATGGATAAAAGGTAGAGTGCTCGCCTATCAGGTGCATGGCAATGGTTCGCCGCCTCACCGGTGCAGTTTCGCATCATTGTGGAGTATTTTCGTGACACACAGATAAACACACTCACACATACATACACACACAAGGACTAAGCGCGTTATTATATAGCATGATTATATATGATTTCTGGGCCAAAGGCGAAAGATTTAGTGTAATATTTGGGCTTGCCAATACGCGGATGGCAAAGTTTTGAGCTTTTGAGATTTGAGTTTTTTTAATTCGCAAGTAAGTACTTTACGTAGTAAATAATAAAATTCAGTTAATAAGTACTTTATTCGGCCATTCATGATTTACCACATGCGGAGCTCCTTAAGAATTTGAGTGCAAGTGAGTACTGAAGATATCTTTAATTCCTGAGAAGCTGAGTAATTTGTGGCCACTCTGAATCAGATGCACAAATGTAGCGAAAATCCGGCCGAAAACACGCAACTTAGCTACTTATAGATGTCGAAAAGGTGGGCGGTCTCATTCTGTTCATCGTATCCCAATTTAAACATGTAATTGGAACGATTCTGAATAGTTTTTCCACCGAAAACCACGTGTTTACACAGCGTCTTAGATAACCAAGCCGGCAATCTGATTACTCCTCGAACGTCTCCGTAGAGACCATTTCATTGAAGCCGTCTGTGCACAACATTATGAGGTAGGCCGAAAGGTTGAACTGGTTACTATTTGTTCAATGGTCAATTTCTAACTCTCGCTTTCTTTCTGTGACAGAAGGAAATCTCGTATTTTCTTTCTATTTTCTTTATAAGTGTTTTCTTTATCTCATTTTTTATTTCGATTGAAAAACCGGTATCCTATCTCTTCAAAAGTATGGTTAGAGTCAATATTCGTTCGTTCAATATCTTGTGGAATCACAGGATTCCGTTTTCAGTAGGCGACAGTAACCTTCGCCTTCGTCGATTAGTTCCCCAAAAATGATCATTTCCCCTCGTCATTGATAACGTTATTACAACAGCAGCAGTAAATTCTGCCCGCACATGGGCTGCTAATCTATCATTTGCTTTTGTGCTATCGTAAACACCAAAGAATTTGTCGCCGTGTCTGCGTTCGGACGGACGGACGGACACACGCAGACAAACACGGCATCACTAGCAGCGGGCAAGCAGAAACACTGTTTTACGTGAAAATTTCAGCGACTTCGAGCATCCTCCAGCAGTGAACAGTGCACGTAAACGATTCGGTGACAGCTTCGATAAGCTGGGTTCCGAGTCGAAACTCTCCGCATCGCATGCAAAACCATTGGCTAGAGCTGAACCGATTGTCACCCCCATCTACCACTCGACTACGTATCGTTTCGATACAGTGTCACAGTATAATGAGAGCAATCATGTGAGTTTTCTTTCGTGCGGTTACGCACTGGAAATCCTCTTTATACATACATGGATACAAGACAGTTCCAAAATGCTACTAATAGTAATTTTTTGGATCCACTCGTAAAAATCCTGGATAAATTATCGTCCCTAAAAGAAACTAGCAGGAGGTGCTCTTCCTCTAAAGTACGTTTGTAGTAAAGATAATCTGATGCAAGCAAGCTGCTTTGAACCGATTAATTAACTGGGAAGGAATCGAAGAGTTTTCCTTGAGAAACATTTAATGGAACACATGAATTCTAGCAAGAAGAAATTCTGCTCAACCCTTGTATTATGACTTTACCCACCAAGTTCACTTCAATTCGGAATCGTTTGAGGTTTACGAACGTGTAACTGGCCCAAACAATGAATTGTGGGATTAGCCGATTGTCAAGTTAGTGTTTTTATCCTCCCAGACAAGTCTGGTACCAATTTATCGGCCCCGGAGGGATGAAATGCTTGGTGAGCACTAGGGCAGATTCGAACTTCCGATCGATCATGTAGACAGCGGAACCTATTACCGACTGTGCTAAATCCGACCAGACTTCTGGTTATTCCGCTTGAACTAAATTGGATGAAAGAGAAGGAAGAAGAGAGATTTTGGATGTTGACTTCCTCTTTACATACGGCTAGTCGCTTAGGCCTAAACAGTTGTAGAGCACAAAAAACTCAAGAACCAATTTTTACTTCCTTTTACTCATAATCTCCTTATATTTGTTTGTCCTAGAAAATTTACGACGACGATGGCTTCGTTTGCTGACTATCAGAACATAATGCTGAATCCTTGGATTTTCTTTTCCATTTCAACATCCTCAGAACAACAGTTCTACAAAAATTTCTTCAGGGCTTAAATTATGTGTACCAGCGTTGCGGGAACCCCACTGTGGAAAATGTCGAAGTGATTCTTCGCGAACTAGAACATGGTGCTGCCACATTACTGTACAATTCCGGACTTGCAGCTTTCTCTGCTGTCATGCTCGAATTTCTCAATGCTGGAGATCATTTGGTATTCCTAAGACTTCCTTAAAGTTCCCCGAAACCAATTCAATTTTATTATTAGATATGTATGAAACCGATGTACAGTGGATCGTTCTCGTTCATCACCGAGACACTTGTCCGATTCAACGTCACCGCCGATTTCGTTGACGTCGATAAAGAGGAAGACTTTGTCGGAGCTGCAAAAGCGGCCTTGAAGAAGAATACAAAGGTAGGGTTGAAGAATTTCAAAGCATTACTAGTTTTATGCATTACTAGTGTACTAAATGCAGAAATGCCATAATCAAGCAGTACAGACACCGTAACTTGCTGTAAAGTGCAGTTGGCGACTGTAGGTAACATATTCTTCAATTTATTTCGTATCCGAGAAGCATTCACAAGTTTTTCTTACTTCTTATACAACTACTGTCAAATTTCTGTTCCCTTGGTTAAATCAACTGGGCGTCGCTTTCCTATCAATAGTATAGAAAATATATAAAACATCAACAGAAAATTTGAAGCCGAACGCACGACGAGCAACCTAACGGGAATTTGAACAGTGATTGTGGTTTTATCACAATTTTCTTCTCTGAAAGAGTGGAGATTCGGAAGATTGCTGAAGGAATGAAAGGAAGGATAGCGATTCTTTAGGCTGTGACCCTAGTTCCTCCTTACTTTTCTAAGGGTTGAAGGTTTCTACTGAACTTCAACATCGATAATGTAGGTCACGCAAGAGAACACTGGATCTGCGTTTGATTTGATTTCACAGGAACCTCTTTCACCAACAACAAAAAGTCTTCCATGCTCTGCTTCGAACTGATTTCTTTATATTTCTTACTCCAAGCTAGTCCTAGAGAGCTCTCGTAAGTTATCCTCATACAGCGTTTCACAGAAACATTATTGGTGTGCTGCAGCGCAAAAAAATGCTTGGCAAAGCTCAGGTTTTCTCCTTCCTCTGATAAGAGCAGGGATGGTAGTCAGAAGTTGTCGATTCCACGAATACTCGAGCAGTTATCGCCGCTATGAGCCCTTCCATGGACAAATCTGGCGCCGCAAAGAAGACGCGAAGGCCACTGATTACGCAATGATGCGCCCGTAGATGTGAATCCACCGCAGTTATGCGACCTGTCGTAAAGATGAGGTAACAAAGTTCGCAGCATCCATCAAAAGTATGCAGGAATCTCTTCAAATATAAACCAAAGGAATATTTTGTATTAGTTCGAGAAATCGTATAATATATTGTATTATACTATATTAACGACTTCGTAAAATTACTCCACTTCGTATCATACCGCACTATTTTAATTTATGTTATTTATATTGTGTTGTATTATTTTATTATTTGTGTCATTTTCCAACACATATATTGACTATAGAACATTCTTAGAAAAATATTCAAGATGTTTTTTTTTTCAAATCTTATAGAATTAGAGTTCTAACGCTACATATAAATACAGTGGATGCGGGAACTTCAAGCGAACTTCAAAATTTTCTTTTTTTTCGGGATTTTCCCCCTGTTTTCCTCTATTTTTTTCTGAATTTTTATAACCATAATGCATTTTATGGATGTACCAATGACTCTCGTTCGAAGTAGTATAGTCATTTGAAGTAGAAGTTTCAAAATAAAATGAAGTAGAATTTTTTAGACTACGCAGGAACCTTCTTTACAATTTTTCCTTTATTTCTGATCTCTCAATTGACTTCCTCTGCTTTCGGTAAGCGATCGGTAACTGTAAACAGCTTAGATGAGAGTTAACCCCAGATTCCTGTCCTACTTTTCTGCCTTATTCACACCTCTGTTTTGAGTCGACTTTATCACTGTCATAATTTATTGCGTGGCGTGAATGCACCAAAATACATTGATTGATTGGCATGAACAGGAAGCAGAAGATCCTTGGGGACGTTCTAGAAAGGCGATTCGCCTCCACTCAAAAACGCTTCTCTCAACGAATCCTCCCCACGGAATGATCTACTCTATAACGAATTGAGTGTTGTACAGCGGGAAAGGTGGGAATGGAGGGGGCTGGTGAAGGGTCAAGGACGTCGGTGATCGTATCACCGACAATCAATTACAATTCTAAACGATTGAGATATCATCGGGAAGGCAATGAAAATGACAGATTGGCTGCAGACAGGAGTGGGCGAAAAGTGCAACTCGTGACCGTAGGTGCATCAATGCATGTGTTGTTAGGCGTAACTTGGAAGTCGTCCTGTGTCCGTAAATGCACTAATCTTCGATAGTCGTTGAAGAAAACATTACTGTAAGTTGAAAAGATTGGTCACGACAGAAAAAGTTTGTTGCATCGTCTTAAGTAGGAACAAGAGCAATGTATCATAGAAAAAAGGGCAGCAGCACGGCATTTTCTCAATCCATAAACACATTGAGAAAAGGTGTTATAAAACAGACTCGGGTATTAAAAAAATGCCTCATAAAACACAAGTGAATTAATACCTATGTATAAGGGAAAATTTTAGTGTAAGAAAAAAAAAGATAAAGATCACACTATAGAATGCAGCGCACTCATACATATTTTATTTTATTTCCTTTTTTTTCTCATACATATCTTATAGGATTGGCTCTTTTAAGAAAAATTCTCCTCTATTTCATTTTTAAAAAATCCACTTCACTCTGACCGAACCTTGTTCGAGTTACTCCTGTATTTCTATCGATTTGTGGCTTAATGTGCTGCATCAACGAGCTTCTTAAATCTCTAATTTCTTTTTGCAATCGTATATAATTTTTGTGACCGATCAATGTGAACAATCACTCGATCTCAAAAAATGTCAACAAGTGGAAAATTTTCCAAGAGGAATCAGTATGCTTGCTATAGATTGTGAACGCTGTATGTGGCTAACAAAGATCACAACAAGGAAAGACAAAGAAGATGTAAGATCAATGCTCTACTGAAAGTATTACCAAGGAAAACATGTATTTTCCAGAAAATTTTAGAAACATCTATTTTTATGCCATTCCTATATCAAGCACTCAATCATGTGGTCCTAAACTAACTCTCATCTTTATGATTTGTCTTTCTACCGTTTATTTGGCTTTTTGGATTGCTATACATCTGTAAGAAAAAACATAAACAAGTTCCTTTTCGAAAGCTCAGATCGCCTTCTTCGCAGGATTTCCGATTTTGCTGAGTTACACTGGCATTTACATCCTTAGCTATTCATAAAAGAAAAGCCTAAGCCAAACGATGCTACGCAGTGTTCCTGCTCTGCAATCCCCGCAAAGATTACTGCCAAAATATCTAATTTCATCAGTATTCATACCTGTTTCATTATTTTCAACCCACTTTTATAAGAGCATGCAGAAATAAGTATCTTTATTACATCTTTTCATGATGATATTTTTCATTACATAAAGTTCTTCTTCATTCTATAGTGTTCTCCTTTTAAAAAAAAACTACCTACATTTCACGCGTATGACACGCATGCATCTTATCCGTACATGTGATTAGATCAGAGAGTCGCATGTATATGACGTGATGATTTATTATGATCCTTATCAAGTTATTCGGAGAACACAGTATTTCAGTGAGACTATCCCACTATCCATGAACCACCCAGCAAATACGTAACGAAGGACGGCAGAAAAAACTCGGGTTCGGGCAAATCAAGTCTGAAAAATAGATGAGAATATTGAGATGCGAGCATTGTTCCTAGTTCAGAAGCAAACGGTGCTCTCCTCTGTTTCTTCCTCCTTTTGAACGCAACAGACAATCAATATTTTTTTTAAAACAGTGACCTTTAGAAATTGAAGGAATCTGAATTTTTGAGTCTATGCATTTTTTATAAGGATTCGTGCATTTCCAATTACTATAACTCACTGTTTTACACAAGTTTTGCCACTCTAAGATTCAGGATATTCCAGACGATTACTGCAAATGGTCATTTTTGCTTATTTCAAAAAAAGAACACCCTTGTCAACACAATATTTGTTGAACTCAAAATTCAATTCAAAAATTAATCCATTGAAACTTATTAGTGTAAACCAATGTTCTTCCCTCACTCTCGCTAAAACCAACAAAGAGGCAGGTGTCGAGGAATCACAGATGCACCTAGAACCAACTCATCCTGAACGGAGCATAATCGTAGCCGTATTTACGAAAAAAATGAATAAAACAGCACTTGGCTCTATTCCAGAGGGTCATCATTTCAGATGATCTTCGTTGAAGTGATCGCAAATCCATCAATGGCAATGCCTGACCTTGTTGAGGTTATCAATATGGCAAAGAAAAACAACGTATGCTACCAAAATTCCTGACTATTAATGCTGAATTGAGAATATGTCAAGTCTCTATCAAGGTGATGTGTTTTGTGGATGCTACGTTCGCCTCACCGATTTGTGTTCAGCCAATCGTTCATGGAGCAGACTTCTGCATGCACAGCTGGTATGTCCTAGACTTCTTCAAATCTTTCTCGAAACCATACCACCAAAATTACACCTTAGATGAAATACGAGTTCTTAGCGAATGCTAAATGACCTACCCGATACCTATGCTTAATCAGGCATTAAGTCATTGTTTAGGTAAACAATGCGCGTTACAAAACCTCAACTATTACGAATTGCAGTGAAGTGCGTTGGCGCATTCCAAATCGATTGATACACCAAAGACTTTTCTTAAAGGCATCACCCCACGAATCTGGAGTGGTACGGATTTCCGGTGGAGTATTTGTGTACGGGGTCGTAGATTATTGAAAGAAGGGTGATTCCGTCCATTTCTTCCCAATTTTCGTAGAAAACGGCCCGGAGGATACGGTTTCGAGCGTTTCGGCGCACTTTTTTCCACAAGGAGTTCGATTGGAGCGCACCAGCCTTGCGCATGCGCGCATCTTCCAGGCCGTTTTTTACGGCAATTAGGAAGAAATGGACGGAATCACATCCCTCTCCATAATCTACTATCCCGTCTACGAATACTCCACCTGAAATCCGTACCGCCTCAGATTCGTGGGGTGATGCCTTTAAGCGGATCTAAGCATACTGTTTCAGCGTAGTTCATGATATTCCACGGCTTAAACGTGTTCAATAGTTTTCAATCCCTTCCCGAAAATAGTCTGAATGAGAACTATTTGGCTGAGAACCAACAAGCTGTTTTGGGTTAGAGATTCAAACTAGAGTGGTTTCTACTACGATACCTACATACTGTTTATTTGGAATACGTGAGAATCCCTTCTTTATCCAAGGAAAGAAGACTCGTCAAGTAATGTGGATGAACTGATGAAGAACCTTACGATAATAGCATTAAAAATCTTGGAGCACTTGAAAAAGAATTCGTATGAAACAAGGGAGATTCAGAGAAGACCACATGGAAACCAATTAGAGCGCTCTTTCACTATTTTATGTGGTTAATTCCACAAGTAAATTAAGGTGAAAAGGGTCATCTTTTGAACTCAGCTCAGGACTTCATCCCCGCAGGACATATGCGAGGGCGCTAACTTCAGTAATCAAGGAGTCGCAGCCGCGACGACATCGTATAAGGGATCTCTGTAGCAAGAAACACGGAATAGGTAGTCTCGGATTCGGCGACGGCGTTGACCTGGGCTCCTCTAGCGTAAATAATCTATGAAATGTCATGAATCATTTGGACTGGAGGTTACGGTAGACCATTTAAAGGTATCACCCCACGAATCTGAGGTGGTGCAGATTTCAGGTGGAGTATTCGTATACAGGATGGGAGACCACGGAGAGGGGGGTGATTCCGTCCATTTCTTCCTAATTACCGTAAAAAGCGGCCCGGGAGATACGGCTTCATTCGTTTTGGCGCACCATTTTGTACAAGAGGTTTGGAGAGGACGATTGGAGCGCGCCAGTCTTGTGCGGCGCCGCATCTTCTGGGCCGTTTTTTACGGCAATTAGCAAGAAATGGACGGAATCACCTCCCTCTCCGTAGTCTCCCATCCCGTATACGAATACTCCACCTGAAATCTGCACCACCTCAGATCCGTGGAGTGATGTCTTTAAAGCTTCAAAGTGGAGAAGTCTATTACAAATTGGATAAAAGCAGATTGATTTCGATCACTGATGTTGGGGAAGTCTCAGGATATGGAAGGTTGTTTGCATTTCTACTTCACGTGTATCGCGAACACGTTTCATTCCATGTTGCAGGATTTCTTACATACAAAAGTATGCAAATAATAGAATAAGCATGAGGAAAACATACGAACTAACGCATTGTAAAATTGTGGAAAAAAACTTTCCCCTCTAGTTTTTTTGCCCATACAGCTAAGAAAAACAACGATGGGAAAACGTGGCACTAAACAAACATAAACTCGACTGTGTAACATTCCATTTAGTGTTTCTACAAACTTCCTACAAAAATAGCGTTAATTTCGTGGCTAAGATGATGACCACATCTGGGATTTACCATTGCTCTTTTATTCTACTGAAGCGTAATATGCTGACATTAACATTTTTTGCAAGAAATGACAGTTTCATAGAAGTTGAACCAAAAAGAAAATATGTACTAGAGGAAAACTATCACAAAAACTGCGTAACTATCACATTAGTATGTGTGTTTAACGATGTGAGCGGACCACACGAAGTCAGCAATAATTGGAATTCCGCAAAAACGTAAGGGATGGGATGTCGTGTGCTACAACTGAATGGGTTTGCTACGTATTTTATAACAGTATGACCATTGATGAACTCGTTTTCCTCATTAAAATGCAACCTAGCATCCTTTTTTCTATCCTACAAAACATTTCATTAATTAGTACCGAAGCATACGATTACAAACTGCATGTTTTAGAAATCGTGCAGTAATCTTTTTATTCTTTTATTTGGGCTGTGTTCAACATCTTGTTAGCTGATCTTATTAGCAGGTAACGTTTCGGCATTATCGCCTTTGTCAAAGTCAGGTCACGTTGCCGCACAACTATCGATCACAAGGATTTTTATAGGGTTTAATATTCGCCCGTGTGGCGGGTGTGGCGCAGTCTGTTAGGGTCCGTTGTAGCCACACTGTCGAGGGTTCGAAACCGCCCCAGTGCAAACCAAGCCTTTCATCCCTCCGGGGTAAATTGGTACCAGACTTCTCTGGGAGGATAAAAACACTGACTTGATCATCTGCTGGCCCCCGCAAGTCATTGTATAGGCCAACACGCATTCCAAAAACCTCAACGATTACGAGTTCCAGTAAAACGCGTTGGCGCATCCCAAGTGGATTGATACGTTAGCGACGTTATCCCTTTCAATATTCACCCAGACCATGGATGAAAATCTGTAGAGGTTTAAATGTGGGGTAATTCATTTGTGATTCGTTTGTGATCGCAAAACACTCATCCTTTCTTGTAATAATTTATTGCTAACGAAATCAGCACTTTCTTTTTCCACACCAAGAAGTACTAACAAGGCTAAAAATCCTCGAATAACCATTTGACGAAGACGTGAAACATCGTAAACTCACAGTAGTATCCCAACACTCCAACAAGCCGAGCCGAGGACCAGTTGCATCCAAACTGCCGGATGTAAGAGCGAGTGTTTATCGAGTGCAGCGGCCGAGAATGCACTCTTGCTTTGCGTCGGCGGAACAGAACGTCAGGATTTGTAAAGAACAACTTTGCAACATTCCGGAAATAGTTCACTAACTTTATGTTCCTTCAACAAAAGCTATTTTCGTAGAAAATTGTTAGTAATTAATGTTAGTAGTTAAAGATTTGCCTATCAACGTAACATTTCCCTTCGAAGTTCATCACATCTCCTCTTGCTGCTATTCGTTTCAGGAAAAGAAAAAGTACTCAAACAAAACAAGGCTAAGCAACTGATATGACGACAATTCTCATGGCCATAATGAACGAGATGTCTTATCATTTAGAGGATTTTTTAGTACGCACAAGAGCATGGAGACGACGATCATGATGAACCGATCAGTGAAATATGAACACAACTTATCGCTCCTACTTAAGCTTCCAATTTTCCTAGTGTTTTTGCCCCGTTCTTTAAAAGTTCAGTTTACAGCTGAAATATGTAGGCTTACAAGAGAAGTAGGGATTTATAAAAACTCCGCCTCAAGAATCTTTCTGGAAAGTCCCTTTTTGGAGAGAGAGCAGAACAATCCTCCTGTTCCTACTTGTTGAAGCTTTGAGAAAGGCTTTATCGCAAACACCTGAAAGAATAATTGTATTCACACTTGGTAACATGGTTTCCATGGGAAAGGGATATTATGGATTTCCATTCCTCTAAGCTTCTAGAAGATGCTAATAATGTCCCCGCCTCATCTTCACAGTATCGTTATCCCACCTTCAAATATTCTGAAAGAAACAAAAAAAAATTCTTTATAAAAACGTACACATTTTCTTCTTTTTTCCAATTGCCAAAAAAGAACCGCTAATGCTCGGGAAAGAAAAAATTACATGAGGAAAATTTGCAGTAAGAAAACTGTCATGTCGTCCATACTTGAGTCTAAAACAATCTTGAATCGAATTTTAGAGTGACTAAATGTTCCAGTTCCAAATACATTTCCGGCCATACCGATGTGATCGCCGGTTGCGTGACTACGAAATGCATGAAGCACTGGGAACGTCTCAAGTTGCAGCAGTTCACCACTGGGAGTGCGTTGGTGGGTCCTCAATTGAAGTACGAGGGATAAAAAACGACTTCATGCTTCCTTGTTTCAGTCACCATTTGACGCTGCCTTGGTAGCTCGTGGTCTAAAGACCTTGCCATTGCGAGTTGATAAGATCTGTTCGAACGCTCAAGCCGTTGCGCAATTCCTCGCCAAGCATCCGAAGGTTTCAGGTCTTCTTTTCTAGCAACATCGAACCGGTCATATCCAAATCGAGTTCGTAATGTCAAATTATATTCAAGGAAATGTGAGAAAATTTTTTAACGCGAAATCAAAGGATAAGATGTTAAAGATACTTTCAAGAAGCATGAGTATCTGACATTTCAAGTTTCCGTTCATCCTAACTGCTCACAACGTTATCGCCTAAACAAAATAAAACTATAGAGCTAAAGTTTCCCGCCAATAACTCCCAAAGTGTAGATATCGATCTTTTCCCTGTGCTTTTGCAACGTACCAAGATAAAATCTCAGAAGTGGCCGACCTACGCCAAACGCCAATTATTAACAGCACACACTGACCAGTCATAAATATAGGATGGACCAGCAAGAATCAACCTCATTCTTACTCATACTAGGTACATCGAGTGAGTTACCCAGGCCTTTCCACACATCCAACACACGAAGCCGCCAAGAAGTACATGAAAAACTGGAGCGGAATGATTGGCTTTGACGTCGGCACTGCTGTAGCAGCCATTAAAGTCGTAGAGGTGCGTGGTAGAAACCCAAAGTGGAGACGATACAGTACTTCACATGCCGATTTGCAGTCGGTCCGTTTGATAGTGCATGCTGTATCGCTTGGTGGAACCGAGTCGTTGATGGAGCATCCGTTATCGATGTCACATGGAAGCGAGCTTCTCCGTGATGTGGAAGAGCCAATGGTTCCTCCAGGATTGCTGAGATTAAGGTGAGCTTTCAAAAAGAAAAAAGAAACAACTTTAAATATCATAGTCTGCGTGGTAATGGTAAGGAACTCAAAAGAGACGCATACCTTCTTTTGATTTATCTAGTTTTTTTTAAAGTATTCTGTGATGAGGAGTGGTGAACTAAAAGAAGAAAGGTGACATTGATTGATTGATTAGGGATCTGTTAGTAGGGTAAGCGTGGTAAGTGGTGACGTTCGGAAGTTGAATTAGAGGAACTCGTTCTTGAATGGGAATCGACCACGCAATAACAGCACCATTCCTAGCAGGGAAATGTGTATGATATATCGTGAAAACTTCTCCAATCAAACTCAATATCGAAGAGTTCAAAACAAAGGAGAAAATTAGAGAAGAAAAAATTGAGAAATTAAGAAATAATAAGCAGAAGCTTTTTTGTCACCAACGACTCTAATCTGTACACGTCAACGCTCTCTCAAGAGTCTTACTCAAACCGTCGAAGTACCATGAAGGTAACCTTCACTGCGACGCTTCCATTCTTTCTCGCCACCAGTGTTTACGGTCGCATTTCTTTATCGACTGGCGCATAGATAGCAAGTGATAGTGCGCGTCCAGCACAAAACAAAACTATCCTCTTAGTGATAAAACACAAAGAGAATTATCACCAACACAAGCCATGCTGCAAAACAACAGCGCTTCAACGCCATGAAGCTGCTAATGATCTTTGTTATTTTATTATAGAATAAAAAGAACTTGTTTTTTAGTATTGGAGTCGAAGATGCGGCCGATCTTATCGACGATCTGGACAGGGCTTTGTCATTTATATAAAAATTGTAACGCATCTTATTCCTCTATTAACATGAAGATGTGGCTCAGGTATTGTGATCAATAATTCGGAATAAATGCTTAAAATCCGAAAAAAAGTAATCAGAAAATTACAACGAGGCGTGCTAAGAATGCCAAATTGAGTGTCAGGCGCTTAGCTTTGGTAACCTAGCTTTATGATGCATGTCAGTCATATAAGCCAAATCACCAAAGGGAAGAACCAAACCAGATGTATGTGGATGTGTGTTGAAACAGAAAAAAAATCCAGGAATAGGTCAGACCGATCGTCAAAAGTAGCGCAGATAAGAGATGCATTTGTTGATGGCGGTTGCGCTCTGATCTACAACAGTCGCAGTAGCGGACAGTGAGCGAGTACAGTAGCAGTAGACGAGAGTATGTGTGTGTGCCAATTACGGATGAACACACCTGGAAGGGCGGGGCGAACAGGCCACGCCCACGTCAAGGTCAAACTGATCGCATCGTGAGCAAACGCATATCATCATGATCGCAGGAGTACGGTGAGTTATTGATTGGCCGTTAATAGATGCTACCTTCCGAGAAGTGAAGTCAGTCCCCTTATTAGGAGAAGCAGTTGTCGGGAAGAGACTGAAAGCCAGAACGACAACGGTCCAGTCAACAATGGCTGGTAGGAAGCAATGTGCATCCGGACCCCTCTGCTCTCACCGTTGTCCTCTAACACACCCCTTATCAGCGAGACGACATACCTCCGCTATGCGCACACTCTTTCTGCAATCGTCTGAGCAACCGGTTCCCGAAAAGAAAAGGCACGGAGAAGACAATGCATACTTGCTAATTGACAGCGGGAAGGAATCCAAACAGAAACAAATCGAATGCGAGGAAACGACGCGGAATCGGAGTTACGCCATGGTGTGCATGCGTTAGAGTGGCATGCTGTCCGCCACGGGCACATTTTCGGGCACCACTTGGTGGTTTGTTCGAGAGAGACATCGTATCCATAGCCTAATCCAGAAAAAAAAAGTAACAGGGCAGTTTCCACAATCCTGTTACTGGGATAGTTTTTTTTGTTGAATCTCGAAGCAATAAATGTCAAATTTTTGGATTTCAAATATAATAGCATGATCTCTTTGAAAAGTAATGTTCAACTTTCAGCAAGGAACAAAAACTATTTCGCAAGACTCATTTTCAAGACTTGCTGTGTGTGCGAGGAAGGTTAGAGAACCAGGCTGCCTAAACATCAGAAGAACAGCATTATTTTCGATGAAAAGGACAACAAAAGTTCCCCAGCAGAATTGACCGCTGAAAACTAATTCCACTAAACTTGTCCTATGTAACGATAAAAACTATGAAAAATGCTTCCACTGAAGGTGTTAATCGATGCAGCGAAAATAACTTAGGGAGAAAGCAGAAAATTCTCCCATTGAAGCAGTCATGTATAATATTTGTGTTAGAGATTGAAATTCTTTCCACCACCTTTTTCCACAGCGGTATCGGTATACGGTTGTCCAACTCCGAGCAAAATTACACAACTAAGCAAACAATTTGTGTTGTTGTGATTTCTCGTACTATTTTTGAAAAACGTAAGTTGAGGAAATAGGGAACAGGGCACATTTCAAGTAAGGAAAAGAAAACTAAAACCAATCAATCAATACAAAATCACGATATCAGTGATAAGGAACGTTCGATCATTCCGTATGAATTTAACATAGCAGCAGCAATAGGTTTTTCGAATGAATGAAAAAATAAATCTAAATAGAAATCTTACCAGTCCTATTAATTTGTCGAAAGGTGAAAGTAGTAATGAGCAATGCGTAGAAATTTCATATTTAACAGTCACACTCGCTGCAAATGTTATTGCGAATGATTTTTCTTCCATTTAAGAACTAAATTGAGGTATACATAGTTCAACAAACAAAGGAGTACACGATGTTTATGACATCGCACAAAAACCGCTCGAAGCTGCGGAACAGAGGAGACCTAGGAACCGGTCTAGTAATTCTTACAATTGGAAAATAACTAAAATTCCTTCTAAATTAATTTCAAAGTTTAAAGAAGTGATGTGAGCAGCTATTTCAAAATGTGCACCAGGAAGCTACACGAAATCCCAATGGCCAGAGCAATCACTAAGGCTCAAGTCTTCGAGTCTAAGCCTCAGTATGCAGCTTTCGCTTACTTAGTACTTAGTGCTTAGTACCTTTTGGATCGTGAAATTGACTGAATTGGAATATCAACACGAATAGATAGCGGTAGTCTACGACTATGAGCATGATCACACTCGCTTCCGCCTAATAACCCAGAATAGGCAAGAGAAACAGTTTTGATTGCAACCGGTCCTTACAAAGCAACTTGATACGCGTAGAAGTGGTGCAGCTCCGTCATTGTCCAAAATGTTTGCAATCCGCAGTTCAACTAATACAATTATCATGCTCTATGATAACGGGCTTATTTTGACATGTGCGTGTGTGTCTGTGTGTGTGGGACGAATATCCAAAACGACGGGTTCCACGGCGTCGAACTAGTGCGCCGAAACCAAAAAGATACAAAATGGGGTGAGAAGGGTCCAACGACGTGGAATTGGTGCGCCATACTGCAGCAGTATTGCGCAGTTACTTCGTGTGCGTGCCGCGAAAGATAAATGGAACGCTGCAACCGTTTAATACCCGTGACCACTCCCCGAGTTGCTTGTTACCTCTATGACTTCCCCGCGTGCCTACTTCCTTCAGCTTTCCTTCAGGTTGGTAACAAGTCTTCCTCAGAAAGTCGAAAGAGAGGTACAAACGGCTGCTTAAATAGTAGCCAACAGTTTACATGATCCGACGTGGAACCATATCTTTGTCAGTACGTCACTTTACGTTAGCACTTCATTCTATGATAACCATTGGGGGAAAGCAATAGGAAGGCTTGTACTTCGAGTAATACCTTTGATTTGTGTCTGTACTATATTGGTATCGAAGGACTTTTTGAAGTTTGAATGTTCTCTAAATGTAGAAATAATTCGTATAGAAAGAAAACTATGAAATCTTTCGCCTGAAATTTATTTTAAAAAAAGAAGAAAATGTTGTTAGAAAAATGAATTCTAATTTCACAGAAAATGCCACTATTTTTATTGATCAGTGAAGGCGAGCGAAGCGAGAACCACAAAAAAGTCTGAAGTCCCATTCGGACGTCCCGATAGACAATTCATTTGATTCGATGAATCGTAGGCGGAGGCGGGGAGCAGCGGTGGAGCGTATCAATAGAGGACGCCGTAAGGAACTGCATTCGGAAGTCGTCTGTTTACACTGGTGTAGGTAGAGATGAGCGGAACCACCTTTCTATTCATAATCTACGACCAGATATAGGTACACTCCACCGAAAATCCAAACCATGACAAATTCGTAGGGCGATGCCTTTAAAATGGGGTGAGACGAGTCCCACGGCATCGGACTGGTGTGCAATAACTTCATGTGTATGTCGCAAAAGGTGAATGAGACGTTGCAACCGCGTTGCGTCTCACTTCTACACTTCTATTCTTTGACAACTGGCGAGAGAAACAAGAGGAAAGCCAATACTTCGAGTAATAGTTTCAACTTGTGTCGAAATTATATTGGTGCTTGCGCGGGCGTAGTATAGTCGGTAACAGGTTCAGATGTCTACATCGATCGATGGGGTCGATTCTGCCCTAGTGCTCAAGAGGCCGACACATTTATAAAGAAAACTATGGAATCGCTCACTCAATTTCACAAAAAAAGAAGAAACCATTGCTGGAAAAACACTGACTCACTTAACTTAATCGGCAGGCTGATGTCATCGCCTTACGCGATTACTCCCATCTTGTGATCACCTGTCCTTCAACATAACCCTGCCCTATCTTCTTGATTTTCTGCGAGCGCTTGCACATAATCAATCTATTCGTAGATATTCCATATTCTGCTAATCCCTACTTTTCGCCTGAACTGCGTATCCATGCCGAGTTACTTCACGTGCTTCTAGCACGAACCCGACAAACTCCTCAGAACTCGTTGAACAAGGCAATCTGCTGGTCATCTCAATATTTGAGCAAAGAAGCGAAGACGATTTTCTGTAGCCACTTTCGATGGCGGTGCAAGATGTTGATATTTTTCACTTGTCCTCTCCCGTCCAAGCGGTTTCCTGTAAGCGCAATCAAGACCCTCCTTCATCGCATATAGTGCTGCCCTAGTATCCGATCCGTACATCATGATGGGGCGAATCACGGATAAGTAGACTCGCAACTTGATTTCGTTGGTGATGAGGATCGACCAGGTAGTTCGTTGAAGAGTTAAATGCAGAAATGGCCCTACGCATCTTTGCTGAACATTCTTCTCGTTGCTTCCGTTATTTCTCAACACAGAGCCAGGTTACAGAACTCACCGACGACTTCGAAGAGGTTCACATCTGCTTACATTTATCAGGGTGTAGACGTTCTACAGGCTGCAGCCAACTTAGATACAATATTAAAAACATGTTGAAATTTCGTACTTCCTTCCTCGAATATAACAACATATCCAGCGAGATCGATCAAGGGACGTCTTGATAGTGCTAGGATAATATTGGCAAAACACTGATCTACAGTTCTTCTTAATGCTGTTGGGATCCAAATTTAACAGGAAGGATTCTGCCACTGCCCCTGATTTTACGCCAGTTACCATCTCAAATGCTGTTGTGCATCTGGCTGGTGTCCGACCTGCTGCGGTTGTTCGTTGATTCATGTCATGAAGCAAGCGAACGAAATCTCCTGGTACTCTATCGGCGCGGAGTGTGTTGAGAAGACGATCTTGAGGGGAGTAGAAAGCCCAAAAAGTCCAGAAAGGCTAATTGAATTGGTTTCGAATACCACTGCCAGATTTCGATCATTCTACTGACGATGAACACTTGGTCAATCGTAGACCAGCCAGGACGAAAGTCAGCTTGCTCGTCTCGCGTATATATCTTCGCGATGTTTAATAAGTCGGTCCAAAATAATTCGCTCCAAAACCTTGTACATAACACGCGGCAAAGAGAGTCCTCGATAATTTCTAGGGTTCGTGACGGATAACTTCTTGTGGAGGGGAATTATGATAATATATATCCACGAGTTTTGTATCCATTCGTCAATCCGTCTAGAACGGTTAATCTTTGTCATCTCACGGATTCCAGACGAAGGAAGATATTTTAGCATTTCCGCGGTAATTCCGTCGTCTCCACCGATTTTCCATTTTTCATCTTCTGGATACAGATCAGAACCTCCGACTTGGTTGGTGGTTCTTTGGCGCTTTCCTGTTCAAGCAAGGTCTTGAAGTGATCCCTCCAAACTGGAGGGGTTGCTTCACCGACAGCCACTCTTTTGGCAACTTGCTGTTATACTGTTCTAGTAAAGCATTGGCTTTCCGCAGTTTCTTGGATTTTCACGCTTTTTCAAACTCCTTCGATTTTGACTTCCATTCGTTTTCGCGGTTTTTTTGCAGCTGATGACGCAACTTCGCGCCTGCGCGCAACCTTATTGTTGCCCTCAGCGGTTTCCGCAGGGGCGTGGGCACTTACTATCAAGGGTTTACGTCTTCTGCGATTCAACGGTTGTACAAATTGGCATATATGGTGTAATTTTCAATGCTGATGACGGGCCGATCTTTCATGCGTGTTTAATGCAGTGCAGCAAACGCCACACAGAGCTACCGCAGAAGCCTAGACAGGGCGGTTTGTTGGATAGAGTTCGGCAGTTCAACGTGACGAATTGAATGGTTGTTGTCAAAGATTCCATGCTACCTTCAGGCAGTTGACCTTTAGGAGAATGGGCTTTGGAGATGTACTGGACAACAGCACCGTTTCGCAATGTATGGGACTCTTTCGCCATATATCAGTGCAGGTTATATAGCTCATAAACCACTAATATCAAAATTCATTTATCAAGGCGAAGGCGAGAGAACACCACAGAAAGTCTGACGTTCGGATTAAGCCGGAGGTTTAGACTGCTATATAACAACGGTTTTATTCTGTCACCTGTGTTTTTGTAGCTTCCTATCGTCGGCGCATCATTTAGACGCCGTGGTGCCCGCTTCATCCTATTTTATCTGAGACTTGACTAACCATGTGACCTGTGTGTGAACGCTGGAACTCGCAGTATGTGTAGTCACAGTATGTATGAAGCACTTTGTAAAAAGAGAGCAAACTATAACCTTGGCTTTCCCTTTACTTACGGTATCAGCAGAATTGTTACCGTTTGGATGCTCGCAAATTCGCAGCGAATTCAAAAATGATACGAATATGGGAGATTGTAAGATCCAATTTAAGAAAGAAGCTAAGTATCGCTTCTAATCAATAGTTAGGTGAGTTTTGCTCAAAACGACCATAGGGGCCAGAAGATTTCATAACAAAACCGCAGGACTAGAAAGGCACGATTCTTATAGGAGGATGTAAGCTATACAGGTATGTTCGGGATTCCCCACTAAATCAGTCCAAATGCATGATGCGTTGGTGTTGATAAAGAGCCGAAACGATGCAGATCACAAAACCTTTCCGGACAGAACAACTCTCTGATCTGTGCGGTCGAACAACGGTAATCGCCTCGTTCGGTGGAGGTTGCCACTGCGATGGTCCACATTCACGGATTCGCCTGTGATGGTTACACTACACTCATCAGTTCTGTTTATTTTAGGAATAGGCGTTGATACAAATCAGTGTTAATCTTGCTAGCAAGGATTTTATGCTCCGTTGACAAATTAACGGCATAAAGCGTTGCGCAGTTCAAACTGCTCCCGACTCACAAACTGAACAAACCTTATACTTGGGTGAAAACGACACCAAGCGCGGACAGTTGCGTAAGCTGCTGCCCTCGAAGCTGCACGCTGGACCGTACCGGTTGGAATCCTGTAAGGAGCTCTGCTACTGCCACCCATCTCTGCAGTTCGCCAGAGGCTCACCTTGATTCCAAACGCTGTTTCCATCGCACCGCTTCAAGCGCAGCCGCTTATACACTGTCGGTGCTTGAAGGCATCACCCACGAATCTGGAGTGGTGCGGGTTTCAGGTGGGTTATGCCTATACGGGGTCATAGCTTATGGGGAGGAGGGTGATTACGTCTATTTCTTCCTAATTGCCGTAATAAAACGACACGGAAGATGCGGCTCGTGCACAAGGCTAGCTCGCTCCAATAGAATTCGTTTTAGGAAATGGCGCCCCGGAACGCTCGAAGCCGCATCTTCCGGGCCGTTTTTTCAACAGCAATTAGGAAGAAATGGACGGAATCACCCTCCCTCCATAATCTAACCCCGTATACCCCGTATAGGCATAATCCACCTGAAACCCGCACCACCCCAGATTCGTGGAGTGATGACTTTAATGTTGTTTTGAACCGACTGCACCTCTAGTCTAGTCATCGATGCCATCCGAAGTATCCTCAAAGGGCCCGAGATTGGTGTTGCGGCCATTTCTCCTTAACTGCCGTAATTGATATCGGCGGTGTTGTCCTATGCGTCTTTGCTCAGGGTATCCTGTGAATAGGCTCCTGTTTGTGTGCTCTAGGCGTGGGGTCTTATCAGCACATCCGCAAGTTCGCTCCACCTCCACCGTCAAGAAGCTCTGTAACTGAAAAGAACAGTTACGAAACTTCTGGAACATCTTATGATCTTTGTATTTTACCTCCACCCTGAGTGAAGAACCACTTTTATCAAATATGACTGAGGTGACCTTTTGGAGCATTCCATGATCTTAATATCTTGTCTTGGGGAGAGTGTAGCGCAGTCGGGAAGCGGCTCAGCTGTGACTGCACGATCGATCGGAAGTTCGAAGCCGCTTTAGTGCCGAAAAAGCCTTTCATCCCTCCGGTGTCGAAAAATTGGCAGCAGAGTTGTCTGGGAGGATCAAAACACTGACTGGACACATCGACTATTCCCTCAAGTCATTATATAGGCTATTTATACGTCCGCAAACCTCAAACGATTTTGAATTGAAGTGAACGCATTGACTCATCCCAGGAGGAAGGATTAAGGTCAGACACTTTCTTCTTTATCCACTTTAGTATCTTATCTTATTATTCCTGCGCTAACACCACTTATTAAGACAGATAAAATGGAGAAGGCGTCGTCAGGTGCGTCGTACTCATCCGTGTACCCGTCTTTCCAATGTTGTAAAAAATGAAAGACAGGCAAAAGGAACTGCGATAGCTGTCAATGATTCTGGTATTAGCAGAAAAAGTTGAAAGTGCTAATAGCCATACACAGTGCGCAGTTCACCGATGCAATCAAATCATCGAATGTCTCCATCAAGCGGACCATGCTAGGAGTGATTCACGTCAGTTACGAAGCGGATTCGAAGTTCTCGTCTACCATCGGAGAAACTTCATCGCATTACGTTAGGTATGTGAGATTAGGTGGGGCAAATGATGTGTTTGACGAAGTGAGCCACCGGCGAATGTGTTTTACCGGACATAACACACGCAGCAGGAAGACCGCTTTCTCAATCAACATATATCCTATCCTGTGTGCCTACAAATATTTTTACAAAGACCTTTGCTGAAAATTATGGTACCTGTCCGTGTCTCTCGAGCATCTGCAAACCAATAATCAATTCTGAGACCCCCAATTGAAACGCTGCCCGCATGCACTCGACCCAACCGAAGATCAACTAAAGCGCAGACGAAGCAGCCCAAAAGGAGAGATTATCTTTTTGTCACACACGAACCTTAAATGGTGCATGCAGAAGTTCACCTGCAGCAGTATTGCTTATCAATATACAACAGATTTGACGGCGATAGAACTCCACATCTGATACATACTTCACAGACTCTTAGGTTCTCTATGGATTTAGACATAAATTTCCAGCGATTGGCCCACCAAATTCACGTTTATTCACGTTGAAACCACCATTCTCACACCATCAGCTCATCGCCTTCGTTTTCATGAGAAAGTTCTTGCAGAGGTTTTCAGAAGTCCTTTAATTGGTTTTTTTTTCTCATCTGTACCAACTTGCAGTAACCCAAGATGTTGCTCATGTACTGGAGAGTGCAGAAGTGCAGTGTAACGTTTTTTTTTCTCTCTGAAAACTGCCGATTTCTCATAGCGGAACTCTTTATAAAAGAACTAAGAATCTCTGCAATGGTTGCACTAAGAATGTCAACCGTAACAGGAATTACTGTACAACAACTATTCTAAAACACTAAAGAGTAGTTACGGCCGACGCTGAACGCGTCTAACCGCACTGACGGCACTTCGCCTGCATTTATATGCGTCGCGTCAGGTAGGTTGAAAGCGTTCGGAGGTGTTTGCGCCCTAAAACCAATAAACCTAGGTAGTGAAGCGCAAAGCAACTACCAGAAAGGTAGGCTTCCATGCCAGAAACGTCATCATTTCTAGACGAACCCAATACGAAGGACGTAATTTGAAAGCAGTGATGAAAGATTTTTGATTGTCTTTCCCAAAAATCTGAAATCATTTACATCCATTTGAAATAGCTAGTCGAAAAACTATACTTTCTTCTACAATGATTTGCACTTATCAAATAACTGAACTGAAGTGAGTTGTAAAAAAATGAAATATAGATGAAACGACGAAAAAAATAGAAGAACGAAATAAAATAAATCCCAGAAGAAAATGTACCTTCAAAAACACCCCGAATCTCTCACGAAAGTTCTATGTGAAAGTTACTAAACTTTTAAATCGAACCTTAGAGTAGTAGAGCATAAATCATCAAAAATTAATTCACCATGTGAGGATAGTGTCATGTATTGAGGATGAGCGATTCGAGCGTAATCTTCCAAAAGCAGATAAAATTGTTTAAAGAAAAATCCTGGACACAAACTCTCGCAGTTCGCATGAACTTGTAAGATTTCCCTCTGCAAATTAACAATATAGAATTCCACAGCCGCTGTACGACAGATTCTCCTATGACGAAAACAGCGTCAACTGTGCGTTTGGTACACCTCCCATTTCATTTCATTCATCATAACTTTTTTTAGCGAGAGCGAAAAAAGGAAAACATTCGAAGAAAAAGTTGAAAACAAAAGTTAATTTGGCGCAATGTGATTCGGGAGAGGTGGTCAATCCACTCCACACCTCAGTAGCATTAGCCAATAGTACATGCCATGGATCCTTTAAGAACCTCTAGTGACCTCTAGTATCTCTAGTGACTACGTTCCGAGGCTCTTGGTTTTTAGGTACTTTGGTAGCATCACACCACAACTTAGTACCCTTAACCCGCACCTTAGTAACTTCAAGCTTTGCCTATTCCACAGGATGACTGATCTCTCTCTCCTAAGGAACATTCCGCAGCCCCTTTTTTAGACTCAGAACTTCTCATAGAGACGCAACGGTAACAGCGGTATCGGACTGTTTTGCTGTGGTGGAAAGCGACGATACTGAGATTCTATTCTTGAGATCAGGAGAAATTTTCACAAACAGAAACAAACGGAGCGACAGCCTCAAGATAACTGTTCCACCAGTTATTTATTTATTTATTTATTTAAATAAATAAATAAATAAATAAATAACAGTGGAACAGTTCTGAATATTTTAACAAAATTACCCGTCACCTTATAGATCTCTAGAGCGGTACAGGCAGAGATGTCGATGACAACATGATGAAATCTGTGAAATAGCAGTTTTAGGGATGATTACCAAGATGAAGTGAAAAAAAAAACAAATTATTGGCTTATTAAAAAGCAAAAATGTAAGATTCTTAACTTCGCCAGTACGGACCATGTTAAATGAATCTATCCTATTTCTAACAGCTCTAAACACTTAGCTGTTCAAAAAAGTATTTATGGAAAAAGCAACGATTGTTTATTCATTTTCTTTCACTGTTCAGTTCTAAACTCGAGCACAGTTTAAAGACCTCGAGCTTCAAGAAAGCAAGAAAAAATATCCAACATTTAATGTTTCTAGATTTATTTCGTTCTTCAGCATCACAAAACAAATCCGAAAGTATGAACTGTTTTTGACAACGGCTATCCAGGAATAACAGGATCCAGGGTCCAAACGTACATTATAGTTGAGCAAATTGGTTGTCGCTTCCAAGAGTAATCCTCTAAAAGTCTTTCAAACGATTGTAGAAATTTCTTCCTAATTAGAACATATCTTACATGAGAGATAGAGTCCACACCTGACTAAAAGGAAGAAAATACGCTTTCTACAGATTAACCCCCGTCTTAGCACTCCTTACGGGGACGTTACGACACAGATCGAATAAAGCAAAACACTTGAGTCCGTTCTGAAAAGAATGGCTGTCCAGTGCTACTCCAGGATTGTGAGAAGCGTAAATGTCGGATTCTCCTAAATCCCCGTCCAGAGAGAATGATGATCACTAACACATTAGTAATCATCATTCTATCTGTGGACCGCACCACTCTTAGCAAAGTATCATCTAAAACGGACTGGAAAATTTATCACTTAGACCGAAACCATACCGTTAATTTTGCCGCCACTAGCTAGCACTAGCTGAGAGAGTGATTTCCTCGAAATTGTTAGAGTATAATGCACAATAATGAACAATAACAATAACAGAAACAACGGGACAAAAAAAAATTTAATTATAAAAAAGGTAAAACATAACATTGAACACCATAATTAGCTTAATAACATGTCGTCTAATTAAATACATCATCTCTACTACAGTATGACATGCATTGATTAAAACCGGGACTTAAATCTCACTGGGTCACAAACTGGGCTCGAACAAAACTCCGGGTACAACGGTTAAAACGCATAGCGTCATAAAGAATCTGCTATTACAAACACAACAGGGTATCCATGATCGAAAAAAAACTAAAACGGTCAAATCGACGGTCATCTACCTCGAGCATTCGAGACAACGATACAAACACACAGACACACAGTTAAGGGCATTAGGGCCCTAGTTAGACTCGATGAAATGGGCGAGGCCTCGCAATCTAATGTACAAAACCGCGGCGCTGAGCACTGGGGATGCTAGACACTGGCATAGCAAAAACTGAGGGACGTTGTGTGATGCTGCTCATAATTTTCTCCACAAACTCTGCTTTCCAGTAACGTGGGGATGTGCTGAACTGGAAACGTGAGGCTATCGTATTTCTGTAATGTGGTACAAGGGCTAAAACACACTGGGAAGTCTCGAATGCAAAAGCGAACATGAATGAGGCTAAATTTTAAAAGAAAAGACGAGGTTTCGCACTAGATGAGGTAAAAGTGATTGTATGCAGGTAGATCGCCTTTATAACAATAAAATAGCTACGCAGCGCTAGAATGCGAGGGCAGAGGTAGGCAGAAGGTTACTACAAAGAACACTGAGAGCGAGAGACTTCGTACACAGCTGGGCACGTGCACTGTACGTATAATTCACGCGCAGATCAGTCGTGAAACAAAAGCGAGCGACAGGCCCAGGCACTATGAGCAAAGGAAGTGGACGGATTACGAACCGGAGGGTTGATGATGACGAATATAAACTCTATCTGAAACTCAAAACAAACAAAACAACAAAAAGAAGAAGGAAAAAGATAGAAAAGCGCATCGAATCACATTGTAGAAGAGAACAAGCGATGGGCACGAAACTCGAAGCAGAGGGCTCAAAGCGCGCATAGCATATGTTCACCTAGTGATACAGTACAAAACAAATGTTGGCTTAGAGCCAGGTTCCACCTTGAGATAAACGAAAAGATCACATCTTAGGAGTTGTGAGCAGGACGATTCGCTCAAAACACGCGTACGCAATTATTACCGAAATCTACCACGTAAATGCGTCCGTCTGGGGCTATGGCCACGTCAGTAGGGCGATCTAACAGTGGACGAGGCCCACTCGAAGCACCATCCAGAGATGCGCTACCGGTTGGAGTGTTAGCCGCATGGAATGGTGTAGGTCCGACAGAACGGAACGGTGCAGGCAGCTCGGCCGGCATCTCAAATCCAGTGGAAGAGGATGATTGTCCGAATACCGCAATGCAGCGCATATCATCGCCGGAGAACACCTTAAACATCATCGATATCAAACAAATTCCGAATGTCTTCAGCGCTACAGCTGATTCTTCAAAAATTAGTGTGAATATCTCGCTCGAAAAAAAGTTGGAAATGCTAGTTTGAGGAAGACAGCCAAATTTTCAAGTAAAAAAGGCGTATTGAAGCTGCTCAAGTGCTGGAAATGACAGACAAAATAGATAATTACAGAAGTAAGAGTTCTGGCAGCAGAAATTCGATATTAATTCAATGTCTTGTCCTAAGCACTTTAAAAGTAAGTCTAGTATTTTCAAAAATCCATCCAACCAAAGAGACATTTACCTGTATACGATTATTTCGCGAATCGCATATAAGTATGTGACCTTCCGGATCGACTTTTACTCCTTGTGGACGACAGAACATTCCTTCAACACTTCCTTCGCTGCCATAGACTTTCATTTCTGGAGTATCCCGAGACGACAACACCGCCAATCGATGATTGTTGAAATCACTGAAAAACACCAAATTCTTTAATTATTGACAATATTATATGCGATATTGCATAGATACGATAGGGAGGAGAAGAACCCTCCTCAGGTGAAAGTGTCTGGCTCATGGGGTGCAGCTCACGCGATGAGGATTCCTTCGCCAACCGCCCAAAAGTGGTAATCAGAACCCCGGTTCCGACTATCTCAGGTATGTATGATTGTACGTTCTATGAGCTGCATCTGTATAATTCTATCCAACTTCACCATCTTGAGAGAGAATGTGGATCTATGAGCACAAAAAAGCATGCTACTTCTGTCAAAAAGGAAGACGATTGTGAGTATGATTGTTGCGAAGAAAATTCTTCTTTTGATGCTCATAAACTGCACAAATTTAAAAAAATACTAGCGATTTTTGTCGAAGTGTAAGAAAGAGATGCTTACGTGATGAGAAGTTGACCATCGGATAAATAGCAGACGCCACGAGGAGAATCAAGATGTTTGTAGAAAAAGGCTGTGTCAAAACCACATTTTCTGATAAACTGTCCATTTTCATTGAATATCTATAAGTAAACATTTCTTCTATGCTCATTTGAGGCAAACATTGCATCACCACCTCACCTGGACGCGATGATTTCTTGTGTCAGAAACCGCAATATGGTTCTGACTATTCGTTGCCACCCCCCAAGGATAGTTGAACATACCAATTGGTCTGCCTCTTTCCCCAAATTTCAATAAGAAGTTTCCATTTTCATCAAATACTTGTATCCTGTGGTTATCCTTATCAGCTACGACAATATTGTTCTGAAAGAGAGCTAATCTTGGAGAACAAGAAAGGCACATGTTGATTATCCGCTTACTCTTGTGTTAACGGTTACACCTGCAGGGCGGTCGAACTGCCCCGGACGAGTCCCACCGCAACCAAACTTTGCAAGAAAACCACCATCGCGGTCGAAGATCTAGAGAACGATAAATTAACTAGATTGGATACGGAGAGGAAAAAACCTCAATTATATTACGAAACAAACCTGGATACGATTGTTGCTCCGATCTGCAACCAAAACACGTCCACGTAAGTCGACGCAGATTCCCCATGGTCGGCAAAGTTCACCATCGCCAGAACCTGGAATTCCAAAAGCCCTGAATTCTCTAGAAAATTGCATAAATCATGTGCAATAAAAATTTATGTAGTAGTGGCCAGGATTAACGTCAATATTTGATCACCATTTACAATATTTTAACGTTAACAAATAATCTTCCCTTGAAAAATAATTATGCACTCACCTTCCTTTCCAAAAGAAAACAGTTCTCCTTGCGCAGCAATTTCCGAGTAGTTACGACCATGGCGAACTTCAACGGAAACAGGACAACCACTAGAAAAATGAAACAAGTTATCACTGCCATATTTCTGGGACAAATGTTGAGTAAACCGGGAAGGAAAAGAAACTAGTCTTCAGAAAGGAAGATTAATAGAGATGTGGGCCGATCATTGACACAGGATACGGTCGATTGAGAAAAATGTCATTTTGGCCTACTACTCGGGTGACAACTAATACGGCGATAAAGGGAAACAAAGTGAGTCTAGTCGATCTAACGAGATTAAAGCTCATTTCCTTCTAATTTCCGTTAAAAAAATGTACCGTAAGATGCGGCGCGTGCACTAGGGTGGCTGTTTTCTACGACGACTTCTATTGGAGCACGACCCTTGTGCACGCCCTGCATTTTTTAACGGTAATTAGGAAGAAATGAGCGTTATCCCACTTGTTTCTGCAATCTACGACCCCGTATAGTCATTAGCCAACGGAAATCCACACCACTGCAGATTCGTGAGGTGATACCTTTAACTCTTCCTGCAATAGAAGCGTCAGCGTGACAGTAGCCAGTATGTCATTAAAGGCATCACCCCACGAATCTGAGGTGGTACGGATTTCAGGTGGAGTGTTCGTATATGGCATAGTAGATTATGGAGAGGGGAGTGATTAATCCAATTCTTCCTTATTGCCGTAAAAAACGGCCCGGAAGATGCGGCGCGTGGCTGGCAAGGCTGGCGCGCTCCAGCCGAACTCATTAAAGAAAATAGCGCATCGGAAGAAAATAGCGCACGGGCTCGAAACCGCATCTTCCGAGCCGTTTTTTACGGCAATTAGGAAGAAATGGATCACTCCATAATCTACGATCCCGTATACGAACACTCCACCTGAAATCCGCACCACCTCAGATTCGTGGGGTGATGCCTTTAATGATCACCTTGACTCCCGTTGATCTTCGAACTGGTCGAGAGGGCGCCAGTAATTCTTCCATTTGTCCTGATTGCATGCTAGCGTCGCGCAGTGGTTCCTCCTTTCGCGTGGGACACGAAGAGCATCATAATTTTCTTTGAAGGATTTCATGAAGAAATCTGACCATCGGGTCGGCCGTCTTCCTGTAGTGCACTTAATATCGCTAGGAACCCAGTCGCTTACGGCTGTGGTCCAACGGTTGTCGTTAAAGCGCACCACGTGTCCGGTCCACCTTATTTTACTTTCCTTGGCAAACGCGGCAGCGTCTCTAGTCTTCGATCGCTGACGTAGGAGGGAACTTCAAATCCCGTCCCTCACTTGCGTGAAACGGGATACTCCTAGCATCACTGTCTCAATTGCGCGTCCAATGACGCTCACCGCGTTTTCCTTTTGGAGTTTTAGAAAAGATTCCTCTATTTCCAACAAAGGTAGCAGGAAAGACTGTGGAAGAAGTGTAATCAACCAGAGGACGACTAACGCTCTATCGTCCGGTCCTCAAAAAGATTGTGGCAGGGGTGTGGTTCAAGAAGTTCAAGGAAAATTATCACGTTCATTTCCGCCGAGTAATCCACAAAAAAGAAGTGAGAAACAGCATTGGCTGCATGCTACGATGAAACTTATAGCGTGATTAAATGCAAGTAATTTCGCCATTTTCCAATCTAACTAGTAAATATAACTCAAATAATCAGAAAAAGCTCCACAAACTGCACAATCTTACACGAGTGGTGGATTTCAGTCATTGTACTAACGGGAACGCGGGTGCAATCCAAGCTGTTTCATATACCTTTTTCTGAATTAGTAATTGGAATAGAACACCTTCATACTAATATTCATGAGCTACACCACTGGACCAGTCTATTCGTTGCAAGATCTTAATACAGTCAATCTCCTGGTACGCTTTCTTTAAGTGAGACAGAATGTTGCTAAAACAGAAATCTCTCATATAGTACCCACCTTATGGAAACTCCGCGAATGCGGATATCTAATTGATGTTGCCCATCAAGAACCGGGAAGTAAGCAATCCCAACAACGCCAGCATCGGCTTCACTTCGGCTGAAATCAGACTTCTCAACACAACTGGTAAAACAAAAAAGCCTATTTTGTTTACCCTATGTGCACTTCAAGACTACGGCCGTCAGGAGCAACGACTGTAGCGCTAACGTCCCGCACACTTCCATCAGATCGATCCGTAGGGACTACCTCTCCACACGCGTCTCGCATTTGCACATATGCAATGCACTGGCGCTCCCGTATTGGTCTACAATTCAGCATACAAAAATTTCAATTAATTCCAAACGGGAAGGAGAATTTACCTTTTGTAGCCTTCCCCTATGAGATGACAAAGCCGAGCACAAGGTCCACTTTCCAACTCACCCAAAGATCTAATTCTGTAAATTGTGCTTCTATAAATTCGACTATTCAATGCTCAAGAAATTATATACATATATATATATATATATATATATATATATATCAAAATACATACTGTGACAGAAGCTGATTGTCCGGTACCGCAAACTTGACAACGTCATTCTCATGTGGAACCAAATGAATGGGTTGAAAGTACAGCTAAATCTGGTAGATTAACTTTAGAAGAAAGATACGATTAAGGATTATGCTAGAGATATTCGAGTGAGAGAAAAAGAGTGTTACTCTTGGAATCATTCCAGAACAATTTTAGTGTGGTAGCAGCGCTAAAAACTCCTTTGATTTCGAAAAAAAATCAAGCGAGAATCACCTGAGATCATACTGAGATAAATCGCACCTGAAGCAAATCCTGGAAAACATTAGCTAAATGTGTGTTATCTTCCTCAGCTGTGGCAGATTCTACCGATTTTATTGTCTGGAATAGTACACAGATATCTTTATTTGGCACAGAAAATATAGTGTGTAGCTGATTGCCTGAGCAAATTTCGCCTTGGCAAGTGCCAAATTCTCCGCTTGTGCTTTCAAATTCTTTGTTTTAGTCTGCCTGATTGTATCGACTCTTTGAAGTAACTCCCGCTTCCTTTCCTCGAGAGCACTCATATGAAGATGCATTAGTGAACGTAATTCAGAAGCAGCCGCCTGTAAAGACGAAAGCTAATGTATATAAAAAGTACTTTGTTTCTTAGGAAAAAATCAGAGATGAGAAAGGAAGACAAACCTGTACACTCGCATCAACTCTTTCTGACATTGCTCGCACACTTTCGATCGCTTCTTCGATACTTCGCTCGTTGCGCCGAGATTCAGCCAGCAATGAATTTATGCAAGTACGAGCGTCACCTGAAATTATTACCAGAGATTATATCGACTAACCAATGAGTACAATGATGTCAAACATTTTGAACAAAGCAGAAAAGCTGAGACTGTGATAAGAGTCTACTCTCAATTCTCTCACTCTACACGATTAGTCTTATGAATATCCAAGGAATTAGCAGTAATACTAATGCAAAAGGATAAATAAAAAAGTCATCGATATGTGGAAAATTGCCTTTTATAGCGTATTCAAGAAAAGACTAGCTATATTCAGGACAGCACAAGTAGTAACAGCACAGCTGTCACATGAGCTTATGTAGTCAACACATGATCTCCGACAATTCTGCACAATCCTCACGAAAGGAGGAGGAGAATCATCGATACCAACTGCACTTAACGAGTGTGATAAAGTAATCATTGCTGTCAATACTTTCAGGTATACATTCCACACAACAGTCCAGCGAAAGGTTTCAAGATCATCAAAACTGAACGCCAACAAATGTTTTTTCGTGGGTTCGTTTATCAAAATTGTTGTCAAGCTTTCTAGGTCGCACAATAAATTCTCTGTCTAGTATAGTGTTCCTTTCTACACTCATTGGCGCCCTTATTTCTCGAAGTAAATAATCAAATCAATCGGGGCCTTAAGGCCTAATTAGTCTTAGAGGATCTACGACATGTAAACTTAAGTTACTAGGAGAAAAAAGTACGTTAGAGCTTCGGGAAATAAGAGCGCCACTGAGTGCTCCCCCTCGCAACGACATTTTCCCCCAAATTTCTCCTCCACTATTAATTTTAGGGAAAAGAATATCTAAAGCTAGCACTGCGAGGTACATTTTCAACTGTATTTCGCTTTGGATACATGTGAACTGTCCATAAAAAGTACCTAGTGGTGCTATATGATGTCCGGAGTGTAATGATATACAATGTGCACAAAGAGGTACTCTTCCACATGTTTCACAAGAGCAGAAAACTTTTGCATCGTGTGTCGGACAGACTGACAGCGCTCTCGGGGACGAATCTGATGACTCTCCTATAGTCCCGTCCTCTGCAGCACCGAAAGCCGTCGCAGTCTTAATATAGATTTCATAGAAAGTGGTTGCTTGATATGAAAATATAAATGGGAAAAATATTAAGGAAAAAACCAACCATGTGGCACAAAAGTTGTTGCAGTGAAATGACGACATGGTCACGAGTAACCCGAACTCTTTGATGGGCTACAACACATACCGCACAAAGTAATTCTCGACAATTTGCACAGAACGCTTCGGCCCTAAAAATTCACTTAAGCAACAATTGACTTTAGAAATACTTGGAAGGAGAGTACAAAGTATTCAGAGATGGGAAAATTGCACCGCGAATTCACCCTCAAAGCAACACGAAAGAAATAGTTTCAATTTCAAGACTTTGCCCGATTTCATCTGCATCTCTTTTCATTTGATTGGTAAAATTTTGTACTAGCATTAGTCTTAGCATCAAGTTTTTAGAAGAAATACTTCTGAATACCACGAAACTAATTATTAATCGTGGAAATAGCATTCAAAAGCTTCGAAACGTATCCAAAAGCAAACTGCCCCTCCCGAAAAAGATTGAGGTATTAGTGGAAAGATGACTAAGTAAGCATCTCTGCACAGTGAAATTACTGATAACAAGCGATGTCTAGACAAGTTGTACATCTCAAACCAACTTGCCTTGCATTTACGCCGCATGTTGCGCATGTTGGCAACATCGGACGTTGTGGAGTTGTCACGTTGAGCGGGTTGTTCATCGGAAGTGGCGAAGAAACAGCGGAAGTATTGACCAATTGCGAGTTAGGTGAAAACACTGGCGGATGATCATCTTCCGATCGTAATGGCGTTTCTGGTAGAACTATTCCTTTCGATGACGAACCGCGCGTTGGGGTAGAGAGTTTCGAACGGTTATCCCAAATATTGAAGGTTTCTAGAGGTGTCGATAGGTCACCCAAACCGAGGTTCATGTTCTGAAAAGGACACTCAAATCCAGGCAATGCTTACACGGTTTCCTCTTATGAAGAAAAGAAAAAAAACTACCTGAAGGCCGTCCGCCAAGCCATTCTGATACGAGCCAATGGAATGTTTATGCATTGAAAGTGAACTGTCCAATAGCTCTGCATTTTAATTTCGTTTGCGTAATAATTTAATACTACACAAACATCTTAGAGATTATTATAACAGCAAAACTAACCGCTAGGGTGATCTGTGTGGGGAGGAGAAAGGAACATATAAGGAGGAAATGGGGTGGTGCCCGCATTTGCAAAGCAAATCAGGCACTTCCGACTATCCGTTAAGGAACAGCACTGTCCACAAATTCTGTAAGCAGCGAATTGTTCATGTCGAAGATAAATAAAAAAGTTTGAAAACGACTATGCAGACGTTGTGTGCAAAACTCCGTTAGTTCCATCATGTTTTTTAATGGCAATAAAAGTCAGCAATGAATCTTGGATTACAGCAGCTCTGATAGGCAAATACTAAGGAATAGCCAGAGAAAGAGCACGAACTTATGTGAGCAAGAGAACTGTCGATGCTGCCCTTGGATGTCTTTTTGACAGATCGAGCAACGGGATCGAAACGGCGATGAGAACATGTCATACTGTGGAGAGGCGAGGAGCGACTGCGGTGTTTCGAAAAGGCTACCCTGAAATCGCTCAACTTCCACTCAAACAACCTTCACGTTGACAATTTACCAATCGGTGAATTGCAAAAAAAGATTCTCTTCTATCGTATCCCGCCGTCAGCCTTCGACGTTCTGATATCTGGTGCGCTGTCTCCTGGCTGCTTTTGCTGGCATCGCTCTTTTCTGTTTTAATTTTCTTTCCTATTTTTCCATGAGTTTATATGCAAATAACGAGATCAATGCAGCAACTAAAAGCAATTCTTGTCTTGTCGATTGTATGCTTTTTGAGTACCGTTCTTTGTGGAACGCAAATTTTTCTTGTTGGGTATTGGGACAGGTTGGGTTTTCTACATTAGATTTAATCCACTATGTACATGGCGTTTGCCAAGATTCTTCTTCACGACAGTTTATAACGAAAAATTCAGCACCATACACTTGTTTCAGTTGCTGCGCAGTCATGTATGTAAAAAGTATATGTATTGCATGTGAAAAAACAACATGATATCTTGTGTTGGGAAAATTAGCAAGAAGCAATGGTCTAATCCACACCTACCCGAAGACCTGCTCAAATAACCGTTGCTCATAACTTTGCACTTCATTCTTATCCTCCACCTAACCTCCTATCATAATGCCATTATAAACTAAATTTCTCAGAGTCCTCATCTTCAAGGGTCGTAGTAGTTAACAAATCAGATTCACGTTGTTGGTTATGAACCGTCACTGACTTTCCCAAACCTTCTCCAGCATATAATTCAAATCCTTTTCAAATATTGACTTCCATCATCTCGGAGAGGACAACACGGAAAAGATTTTGTCATTTAATTGAAAACTTAACTAGTTGAGTACCAAAGTTTGAAAATAATTGTAATGTGAAAGTAAGATGTCAGACAAACTCAACTATCCCCAACTTTCAAGATTATTTCTCTTCTATAAGGCGAGTTACTACTTAGCAGTACTTCCCAGCGGTGCACTACAAATACATACCTAGTTATCTGTAACCACTTACATGATATCCATTGCTGGCGTTGAATGAGTCCTGCCCATCCCCAGTGAATGGGACCGTGTTGCTCGTCGCACCGCCTCCTCCCTTCTGTCCCGCCCCCTCCCCGTCATCGTTCCGGGGATCCATGCGTTGCATCGTCGATTTTGTGTTGCGAATCGTGAGTAATTTAGCCTAAATTGAGAATAAGTGGTGTACGTGCGACTTGAAATCCTTCTACGTTGCCTACAATTTCCCTCTGCAAGCGCACATAACTCCCTACAATGAACTGAATTCATCCTTAAAAATGATTCTATGAAACTAGTAGCGGGCCATGTACATCCATTTGTTTGTTAGTTCTAGCCATAGAGTAGTTTTTTTTTACGCTGAACCACGCGAAATGCTCGATAAGCGCGCGCGAGACTCGGTGAGAAAAAAATGACGTCAGGACTTAGATATGGGGTTAGGGGACAAATACGAACAATGCTCATACCTGATGTGTTCAGAAGGATGCTGTGAGCATCTCTAGTCAATCTACTAGTGGACAGACGAGAGCTGAGCTGTCGAACTGTCCTGTCAAGCTACCCGTCGACCGCGTCGGCCTCAAATAAAAAATAGTAACGAAACAACAACATGCTGTAGCATCTCAACACGAATACATCCAGTTCAATGCCGTTTTCGAGGTCTTCTAGATCATCTATGCGATCGAAGAGTCGAAATTCATGGGAACGAGACCGGCACGGATCGATACGCAGTTTTTATGTGAATGTGCAGACTGTGGCTCGTCTCCATGAGCACCGGCCCCTCATAGAGGCCATAGGATACAGTGTCTACCAACCAAATGAACCAATAAAATCGGGAAAAGCAAAGCGGGACGGGGTCTAGGACGGTTTTTTGTGTGGGGCGGCGGGCGCGCGAGAGGCACGAGCAGTGAAAAAATGGTTGAAAAAGTAGACTAGCAGAGCGCAGACATGACAGCGTGACGATAGAGACGTAGAGGAACTCACCGGCAGCGGGAAAAAAAAGATCGTCGGATCTGGTCGGATGGCATATAAAAAGTAGATCATAGTTCCCTTACTCCATTTCGAATTCAGTTAGAGCTGCTCTGGGTGACGGTGCGCTCCTCCGTGTTTATTTCCGCCAATGATGCCCAGTTCGGAGGTTGCTGGGATAAAAAAAATGACAAAGACGAAGGGACGTAGACGAATTCGCCCCGTGTTCAGAGGTCGTTGATATCCTCAACTTCCTGCAAGATTTCCCTTCAGGAGAGCGCTCCCAGCATACACTATCAATCGATAGCTGAAGGCGATCTCATGTCGAATACGTTCGCAAGAGCATGCCCTTGTCGCGTACGTTCCCGTCCTTACCCCACCTTTCGATCGATGCGGCTACCTTTCTTCATCTTTTTTTATCAATTCGAATGATAAATTCATTCAGTTCTCACAGGAGTACTGCAGAATGATCCTACAGTGAAAATCTTCGAATAAGAACCACTGAGCAAGATTCTATAGCCTTCCGAGGGACCACTGAAGAGGAGCAGAGACAGTAACTACTTATCGTATCCTTGCGTAGTTGCTGTTTCTTGCTTTACAATAAGAAGGAAACGGAACTGTGTTCTGGACCTCTTTGCAGAAAAATTTTAACTAGTTTCATAACTAATTTACTACTCCTTGGAACTTACTAAATTACGAAGAAGAAATTACGTCGCCTTCATGTTGAACCGCTCTTCTGAACATTAGAATGCCCGTGAGAATTTAGCGTTCAAAGTTTCAATTCGTTTTATTAGTATGTTGAACCCATTCGGTAAAAAATGACACTGAATTTTATCCGGGGATTCGCCATCGACACGTTGCTATACATGCCTTTTCAAACAAGCTCCTACACAACTCTTAGTCAAAAATTTAATCGCAGCTAACATTAGTTGTCTGGAGGCAGCTTTCAAGGAGTAGTTCGTTGCTCTTTCCCGTAACAGATATGAACCTTCACCTATGGATGTATGCCCAAAAATGGGATTGAAGACGCGAAGCAGCACTTAAAAAATCAAAAACTATAGGCCTCACTTTAACCGACGGTGCAACTCTTTGCACCCGTACAAATGATGAGACGAAAGCGCGTAAAGTGAACATCATCTTCAGCACAGACGTGAGCAGTTGATATCACCGTTAGTCCACTTTGTGCGGTATCTTTCCGTCAATTCTGTGAATGTAAAGAGTAGCCTTGTCAGGTAAACTAGAACTTTTCTGGATGAATGTTGATCTGATGCTGATCTGCGAGGGATGTTTAGCAATTCCGTTGTCATTCCTGAAAACACCGTTCTGAAAACTTCCTACTGGTTAAAGGCAGCATAAAACTGAGAATCTGAGGTGGTGCGGGTTTCAGGTGGAGTATCCGTATACGGGGTCGTAGATTATGGAGACGGAGAAGTTCCGCTCATCTTTCCCACATGCATCACCGCAAACAGCCGCCTCCAGAATGCTATTTTGTACGACGCCATCTGTTGCGACGCTCCACCCCTTGCGCCGCCTCCGCTCTGCGATTCGTCGAAAATCAATTCGGACTGCCCCGATAGGCAGAAAGGGACGCTACGCGTGCAAGGGTGGCGCGCTGCAATAGAAGGCACTGTAAAAAACAGCATTCAGGGGCCGGCTGCTTGCAGTGATTCAGGAAGAGATGAGCGGAACCACCACGGCCTCCATAATCTACGACCCCGTATACGGATACTCCACCTGAAATCTGCATCACTCCAGTTTCCTGGTACGCTGCCTTTAAGAAAACTCAACATAGGAAATTCCTGCTAGCGGTGTACTTATGCGAATATATCCATTCATATTGCAGAAAAATCTATGCTGATATTGCACCCATAAAGGTGAGTAAGCTTATTCTCATAGCTTTGGAGAGAAATTCAAGGTTGGAGGCTTTGGAATTGAGGTAGACTGGTGAAGAGCTGCCTTCAACTCAAAATCTTCAAGATATCTATGGAGAATGATTCGTTAAAGAAATACTTCTATCAATGATAAATATTAACTTACAGGTGAAAATGTGAATAAGTTTAAATATAGATGTAAATACGATCATTCAATGATTTAAATTTAGTGATAAATGGTGAATTCTTGGTGCAATCTCAGGAGAGGATCGAGAAACAAAGAAGATATCTTTACGAGTACGCATGTTCAAGTACACAGTTCAAACCAAGAATCTGTTCCACTGGCTAGCTGCCGAGCTGCGGTAATCTGCACAACAGAAAAAAAAAACATGATAAAAACTGCAGTGGAAGTGTGATGCTCCCAATTCATCCTTACTACTCAGGAATGGTTAGTCTTGGAGATTTCTCTCATTTAACAACTTCGTGGTGATGCCAAGAGGAAAAATCTACGAGAACTTGAAGAATTTACTAAATTACGAAGAAGAAATTACGTCGTCTTCATGTTGAACCGCACTGTTGAACGTTAAATTTCCCATGAGAATTTAGCGTTCAAAGCTTTAATTTGTTTTGTTAGTATGTTGAATCCATTTGGTAAAAAGTAACACAGAATTCCGTCGGGGAATTCGTCGTCGACCGTTGCTATCCACACGCATTTTCTTTATCAATTCATTTCCAAATTTCAATTCAATGCTTGTTTCTGAATATAATACAATATGTGTTTGGAAGGCTCCGGTATTGTTTTCGGTCCATGTATCCTGAAAATTCAGAAACAATTTTTAGTAGGAGATTTTTAAAGGAACTGATTTGTATCTTTTTTTTTACTTGTTTCCGATTTGAAAACCACCTTTCTAGAAAAAGAGCATTGCAGATATGCCAATTCAATCTGTTATGATGAACTTCTTTCCTTAAAGTTCTGTACTATCATTTCTGAATACAATTCCTCATCAATAACCAGGTCAGATAATCACTTTCGAATTGAAGCAAGGGAATTGGAACATTGGAGTGAATCGTCATCTGGTTTTAACATTTTTCTCACGGTTTCAAAACGGTACCTGATGGATTATCGTTCTTTCTCAAGGTTGCAAGTGAATCGTTGGAGATCATTACAAAACTTGAAATTAATTATGAATATAAGTTGAGTCAATTCTTTGCGACTATATCGCTCCATCGAACTAAGTGTTGGGAGATCAAATGAGGAAACATTGGGAGGTACAGCCGTACATGCATGTGGTTGAGGTGGAAAATCAGGAAATGAAAGAAAAAAAAGTAAAAATGAGCCTCTTAAGGCGTGAAGTTTCTATTACGAGACGGAAAACCGACGAAATTTTTCATGTTTTTTAAACTGCACTGGTTTGCCACGATATTTCATTCTTACAAGTACTCTTCTAAGAGCTGTTTTTAAACGATGGAAAACTTCCTCCCCATGAAAACCGACTGTTCTTATTTTTATTCCCTGATTCCCTTCCACAGGATCGCTACATTACAAAAGCGCACTTTTCACTCGGAGCACTATGATAATCCTTCCATTGATGACGTTCCTCCGGTTTCTGTTTCTTATTTATTAATTCATTCCAAAATGTGGCTGATTCGGCAGAAATGACATCTTAACTTATCGCATTCGTTGAGTGAACGATGTGGTAGCTATAGTTGGGCCAAAATGACATGAAGCATGAACAGTTGCGCAAGCGTCTGCGTTCGAAGCACTGCGGTGGAGCGTAGCGGATAGAATCGTGTAAGGAAGGGTCCTCCCTACCGCCACCCATCTCTCAGTTCGCCTTGATTGCACCTCGATTCCAATCCCTGTCTCCACCGCACCGCTTCGAGCGCAGCCGCTTGCGCAACGGTCCGTGCTTCATGTCGTTTTGGCCCGCCTGTACACTTTGGAACCTACCTCCACTGACTTTGGTACTTTTAAGCTCACAACCGCTATCTTTTGTGCCTTAGAGAGCTGGTGATCTCGTATGCAATGTCTGAACTCCGCTCATTTCCGTGCCAGAAAAAGAAAAGGAGTCAACAGTGCTTACAAAAACTGATCAATTTGCAAGTACAAGTTTTCGCCGATGCCATTCTATGGATCCATGTTTCTTTGCTCCCCAACATTTCATGTTCCTCTCAGGCATATGATCTACCCTTGCGCTCCACAGCGCAGCCGCAACTGCACTGTGGTTCGTGTCGTTTTGACCTCATTCTAAGTATAAATCCCTTAATAGCTTTGAGCCGTAGTCCTTCCACATCCGAAAGGAACCACTTTGTTTTCGTTCTCCTCGTTCTGGAATGTACACTCACTAGCTGCGCACTGGACAAAGCAAGATGCAGAGCAAGACACCGTGACTGAGCCGCCTGCAGACTTCTACCAGAGCCAGGGAACGGTAGCCCAGGACGACGAGATAGGATCTTGCGAAAAAAACGACCATCTTGCTAATCCATTGTCGACTATGAAGAGCTTGCTATGATGGTTGCATTAAACGCTCTTCCTGTCGACGACGACATTTGGCAAAACATGCGTGCTTTCATTCGCATTTTTCGCTTCGCAAGCGTCCTACCGGTGCAGGCGGAACTCTGCATTCAGCTTTAAAATGCAGATGGGGGCATGTGCTTTGCGTATACATTTCAGTGAGGTGCGCGGTGGCAAGTCCTCACAAGAATCGTCCGACAGAGTTACGATTACCATACGTGCGGATGTTTTTTTTTTCGGTGAATGTTGGTAGTAAATAAATAGTCTCTTCCGACGACGATTTGCTCGAAGCTGCAGTGGGCATCGAGCATGTGAAGGTGGATAAGCAGTATGACGGAGCGGATGCGTGTCGATCACAGAAATGATGTGACGTGCGGCAATCGTGCTGCACTCATCTCGACGACCATATTGTGCCTACATCATATGTGATGTTTGAGACTAGTCTTTCCCCATTGAATTTCTTCTCCCCGAAAAAGTCTAATTTCACTAATTACAATAAAAATCTCATTTGAGAGGAGCTTGCAAAGTGACATCAAACCAGTGAGTCTTAGAAAGTATCTTTATCGACAGAGAAGAAAACCAGCATAAAGCTACTTGTACAGCTACATTTCATAGCTCTGTCAAGGAATAAAATCACTGCCATTTCCGTCTCATGCTCTGTCGTCGCGGCGCCACCGTTCTACCGTACCCCTGCGTGTGGGTGATAGTCATGTAATTTCTGAAACAAATTGTGCATATGCTCGAATCCATCCATTAGCAAAGTACTACGTGCTCATTCAAACGAGTTAAAAACCGCTCTGCTTTCAAGGGGATCTTTTACATGAGGATTAAAATGATGGAAAAAATTATCTAGAAGAGTAAGTGAAAATTAGGAAGTAATTCGTTGAGGCTTTAATGGAAATTATAATTCAGCTTCATTTTGAGTTCTCTTGTTCGAAGGTTTCAAAGTGAACGCTTGAATAATATTTTGCCTCATCAGTACACAGCAGTGACAAATCATATGTTAAAGGCATCAGCCCACGAATCTGAGGTGGTGCAGATTTCAGGTGGAGTATTCGTATACAGGATGGGAGACTATGGAGAGGGGGGTGATTCCGTCCATTTCTTCCTAATTGCCGTAAAAAAACGGCCCGGAAGATACGGCTTCATTCGTTTTGGCGCACCATTTTGTACAGGAGGTTCGATTGGAGCGCGCCAGTCTTGTGCCGCGCCGCATCTTCCGGGCCGTTTTTTACGGCAATTAGCAAGAAATGGATGGAATCACCTCCCTCTCCGTAGTCTCCCATCCTGTATACGAATACTCCACCTGAAATCTGCACCACCTCAGATTCGTGGGGTGATGCCTTTAACAACGCTATGGATTTGTTCTGCAAGCAAAAAGTACATTGCCGGACTCGAAGCACCGAGAACAGAGGAAATCGGACAGCTTCTGCCCACTTTGCTTATCGGTATTTATTTATACCACTCAAACACTTCCTACCCCGAGAAATCCTAGGGCGTGGAAGTATGATAGAAGAATAGCCTTACGGACGTAATGACACAATTATGGGAAGAAGCTGCCGAAGTGAAAATGGACAAGAATCATATTCGTTATCAGGAGGTGAACACACTAAACAAAGCAAGAAACTATTGCAAAAATGTTTTCATGTGGTAAAATTTGACTAAACATGGCATGTTTTGGTCTTGTTTTGATCATCGAGGGGTACGCAGTTTACTTTTCTCCACTTACTCAGAATATAATTACCATTCACTTTTTAGTAGAAGAAAGTGCGTAAACGTAGAACTTATCACAATGAAATTCCTAAAGAGTAGAAAGTAGAATGAAGTAGATGAAGGAACAGAGCAGAGTAGTATAATAGAATCTCCGCCTATGAGAAATAGCAGCATCTAGTTCAACAACATATTTATACTAGTTAGACGTTAGTAATATCACAGTAAAGTACGTACGTACCTACATTAAAAAAAAAACTCATAACAATCAAAATTTGTTGGAGACGAGCCCAAGAAGGCAGCAAACTCTCTCATATATCAGTCTAAAGTCTTAAGAATAGCAACAATAGTGTTTTGCACTGCAGTAGTGACCATCTCCAGTGTACAGGCAGAATCGAATGGAGGTATGTGGATGAAGAGACTCCGAGATTCGTCGTGAGAAAGCGATAGGTAGAACGAATAAGCGCACAAGTACCTACAATGTGTTTACTTTCTGGAATTGTGTTTACCTCAAAGAAAAACTAGGTCAATCTTTGTACCACACACGTGTATGCAATGTCAGATATATTCAACCGTATGTGCATGGCGCGTCTTCTAACGCACGTTTTTCTTCTTTCCAGTATAAACTCCCTCTTCTTTGCGCCGTACAGCAATAGAAGCTACATCGCGCTCACCCGATTGAACACTTTCAGCGACGATAATAGATGTGTACCTGGCTGTGTACCTAATCAGGGCATTAATAAGCCACGATCAGTGTTCGCCTAACGAGATGGACGACGGAATTACAATATACAATAAGCGCCTTAGAGCCGACCAAGCCATGAAAAGAAGGATAAGAGATAAAGTGTATGGTATTGTTGAATCTGCTCAGAATCCGCCAACGATTCATTCTTTCCTCTCATTTCAGTTCAGAAACGTTGCAGGTCTACGAACCCGTGTCTAGCCTGTACAACGACTTGCGGGGGCTAGCCGATGTGTCAAGTTAGTGTTCTTTTCCTTCCAGACAGAACTGGTGCCAGCTTATCGACCCCAGAGGGATGAAAGGTTTGATTGACATTAAGACGACTTCAAACCACCGATCGATCTTGCAGCCGAAGCGGAAACTCTTACCAACTGCGCTACACCCGCCCTCTTTAATGACTATGGCAAGAACAAGCTGGCGTTAGATTTGTCTGGTAAATACAATCCTTACAGGTGGGTGTAGTGTAACGGTTAGAGGTTCCGCTTCCTGCACTATCCATAGGAGATTCGAATCCGCCCTGGTGCTCACCAAGCCCTTCATCCCTCCGGGGTCGATAAATTGGTATCAGGCTTGTCTGGGAAAATAAAAACACTGACTTGACACATCGGTTAGTCCCCGCAAGTCATTGTATAGGCCAGTTACACGTTCGTAAATTTCAAACGACTCTGAAGTGAACGTGAGGGCGCATCCGAAGCGGATTGATTAACGCCAGAAACTTTTTCCTTTATACAATGCTAACCTCGAAAATCATTGTAGATACTGGACGCGTTCATAAAGCTTAAGACAATTTCGGATTGAAAAACGTAGGCACATCCCAAACGGATCGATACGCCAGCTACATCCTTTAACCTTTATCTTATTCTTATTATCCTTTATCTTTTATCAGTTGCACCAGATCAATATGTGTCAAAAAGGAACGATGACTTTTCTTGAGGATATACTCAATTCTGCAAATCTAGAGTGGGCATCATCAATGCTAATCATGGGGCTCCACTACACTATAAAGTGAGTATTACAAAATAGATAATCTTACAAAGAATAGCCCTATGTTTTTCATTCTATATTATGTGTTAACCAAACTTAATCCAGTAAAATAAGGAGAATAGTGGGTTAAAAAATGTAGGGAAAAGATTGTCAAGGACAGAATAAATAGTTTCAGTTTCTCTCCAAATGATCAATTGATCTTTCTTTAAGTTTTTAGTCGTTTAGAGGATAATTTCATAATTACCAAAACATTAATACAGGGATTACATTAATACATAACAGATGTCAAAGAAAACTTCACAGGCTTGAATGTCCTAAAACGCTCGTTAGGTGTGATGCGAAATATGTATAGAACTACATCTACAGTCTAGTTCTAAGAGGCGGGTGCAGCACGATGCTACGAGGTTCTTCCGCGAGTATACGGTTTGAAAGCGCCCAACCACACCATCGCCACCGGATCAATAAATTGGTACCAGACCTGCATGGAAGAAAAAACACTGACCCTTTAGATCGGATGACCACCCAAAAATATTCTGTAGACCAGAAACGAATTTACAAACCTCAAACGAATCTGAAGAGAAGTTGAACGGGTTGACAAACTCCAAAAAGATTGGTCAACAATCTTTCATCACTTGTACTTCATCTGTGATTCTATCTCTATGCCTCAGAGAGTGCATATGCACTAGCAGTGCATTCGGCTAGGAGCTTAGGCTTATCAAGAGAGACCATAAAATGTCAACACACCGTCCAGGATCATCCGAAGCAGTGATTTTTAGGTCTTTAAATCCGAGTTCATCAGAAACCTGAGCTGCTATTGAAGAACAGTCTATAGATGTGTTGAGAATAAAATCTGAGCATTCGGTACAAGTTGGGCAGACATTGTCAATTGGAACGCACCCTAGGAGAAGTGTACTGCAGCTACAATTTGGAAAAAAAATAAAGGATATGCATATGAAAGTAAACTGATTTTTTATTAATGTGAGAACTCTGAGAAAAGAGGAGGCCAAAACTCACCGTCATTGTCGTAGCTAGTATATCCTCGTCCGAATGAACGGCGTTCTAATTTGATGTGACGGTTGCAGGGATGAACACCAATGTGTACAACTAACTGAAAAATAACCATTCAGTTACTATGTAAACTCAAACATAATGGTCCCGAAACGAACTGAAAATAACAGCACGCAAGAAGGAAAAAGGTAACCTCGGGATGTTTGATCTACCTAAGACATAATCAGCATTAATTCAACGTACAATAACTCGTCGCCATATGCTACATCAGAGCTCTGAATATCGGAGGAAATGCGTACACTTACAGATATCTTTCACTGTCCACAAAATTAAAGTAAGACCATATTCACCTACATAACGTTTGAAATTGGCTCATCCCTCACTGCCATTTCCTGGTAGATTAATAGAAGGAACACCTCGAAACAAACGTTTGCATGAAAGTTTACCCCTACCTTAGGATTATGGTCCTTCCAAATCCTCTTGACAGTTTTTTCAACTTCTGCATATGTAACATTCATCTTCTCAGTCACCAGTTTCCCATCGAATCCTGGAAACGGAAGTCTACATGGGTGACCCGGTTCGGCCATACCACAAATTTCTCGGAAGCAATTTTCGATGTGTTGACTGCAAAAACGGAGAATCCAATATTTAGAGCAAGGGTCTGATTTTTGGTTGATTTCTGTTCGTTAAATTGAAACGAAGAACAAATAGTAAGTAGAAAATAGTAGTCTTACAAAACGAGTTGCGTTATGCATCCACTTCATTTATATCACTTTTCAAAGAATAGCTACTTATAATACAAGAATAATTGCAAGCGAGCGTACACTCGATCCCATGAGATAGACCAAAATAAGAAGGATATTGCAGAAAAGACAGCCAGAAATAATGCACGGACGTACGACTAAATATTGATCGATTCAACTGACAATTTGCAGCATCTGCAGCAATACAACTCCTAATACCCACTCTGTATGCATAATGACTTAGACTTTGTGAAAATGAAGAAAGCAAAAATCTGTGATGGCTTCTAATGTGCATCTAATGCATCGATTCATATGCCCAACAGAGCCGGAGAATCAGTAGATCATAATAGGCATCAGTAGCCCCAGAAAAGGAATCTAATATACGTACATTCAGCTGAAGTCCTTATTGTGAGTTTCGTTAGAGCATCTCAGGAAGGTTCAACAACATTCAATCACTCAAAGAGTGGCAATCTTACTTGCCTTAATCTCCTGGGTGATATTATCGCCTTACGCTAGTGCCCGCATCTTCGCCGAGGTGTATCGTTCTTGAGCTTAGCTTTGCCCAATCTTCTTGATTTTCAGCAAGAACTTGCAGAGAATCAATCGCTATGCCACATAAAGGGATCGAAAAGTGCAGAGGATTTTACTCAGGGTGCAGCACCAAGCGATGCGTCAGTTGTGGGTGGTTGGCAACCACCATCAAATGCCATCAAAATTTGTTTTGGCAAAAGGTCGTTCCACAGTTTTTTTAAACACGTTTTCCACATCCCTGTAGAAAGGAAAAAGCGAAGACAGGTCGAATGTTCTAAAAATAGCTGCTCACATAGGTCAACTTCTCTCTTAACCTTTTCTTAACCCTTAAAAGCTGAACTACGAAAATCAGTTGCATCTAGCTAGGCTTTGAATACTTATTATTTATTCATATTTCCTGTAATTTCTTTAACAAAATTACACTGCATTATTCCTCACACGCAAAGATATTCGCAGCAAGCAGTTCCTAAAATTATTTTTTGTTCGAAAAAAAAACCCTCCCAGAAAGATAGAATTACCTGAGCAGCATGACTATCAGTAGCACGCGGTCGACTTTTTTCAGCAATTTTTGAGCAGTCTCATAAATGTTCCCGATGTGTAGGGAAATTTTGATAGAACTACTCGGTGAATGTTGAAATCAAACCCAATTTTACCCGGATTAACAACCAAACAGTTATCATCGCCGATATAAGCAAGAACATGACCTAACTATAATTTAACATCCGCCTGTTAGAAATTCAAAAGGGGCAAAAATTGAGCGTAATTTATGGCCTCTGCAGTTCTAACAGAATCCCAGATAACATAAATTTCAAGAATTATTTCTCTAAACGATGATAGTAGGGAGAGGTTTCTTTTGTGGCGGGGAAAAAACTAGATATCCAACGAGTTGGGTAGTAGCTTCTTTTTGTAAAGATTTGGAAACAGACTAAGGGTTATTATTTTAAATCCTCAAAAAGTGATGTGATTAAAGATAATCCTTGATAGATGGCTTGAGGCAGAGTTAGAGTTATAATAAATGCAAAAAAAAAAACTAAATCCGAACATCCCAGAAAGTTCAGCATCTAACTGCGTAAAACTATCGAAACAACGATTGAGGAATAGCAAAACTCTTAAGCCATAAATCATCGTCATAACCGCAACGTAGCGGTTAGCGCGAGTGGTCTTAGTGGCGAACGGAAACGTCACTCCACCAGCGAACCGCATAGACATCAAATCCTGACTCATTTCAGGTCGATGTTTGCCAAAACATCCCTTACAAAGCTAATGTTCACCTACGCGATGGAAAGAAAGTTCAGATATTTGCACCTGGGATCTTCTTCTCAGCTAGCAGATCGACAACTTGTGAACTTGGATTCTCAGTGAACACTCCAAATGGTCCAAATCCCGTCACTACAACCACGTCACCGACTGTCATATCTAAGACAGTTTTCGCTAACTGCCTGAAAATAAAGAATTTGCGAGCGCTGCTTTGGCAGGTGATAAGAAAGACAGGCTAAACCCAAGGTTATTTCAAATACGATTACGCCAATAAAAAAAGATATGAACAAGCAGACCAAACGCAAATAGAGAGAGAAGAAGCAAAATATAAAGTACCACAGAAAGTACTGTAAAAATGTGTGAAAATGTGCGAAAATTTAAAGTGCTGGAAAAAGGTCGAGTACAGAACATAGAAATTCATTGTGCCAAATAAGATCAGATATCACGGAGGAAGTAGTGATGTTCCAAAACAGTATTCATGATGAGGAGTTGAAATTTGGAAACGAAGAGATTAGAACAAAGCAAACTAAAAGTTGCAGGGTAGCTAAAATTTAGGAAAATTTTGGCCAGATTTATGACTAGAACCAGGAACTCGATCAGTCGATTGGAACAAGATATCTTCTTCCTGAAAAAAGAAGATTGTAAGACCTTAACCGAGAACTCACCATTTACAACCCACTAGCAAATTCCGACAATATCTGCTCTGCGTTACCGCCACCATTTATTGTTTATCACGCCGTTTTTATTTGGTCGCCAAAAAAAATCTTTTGAAAAACACTACACAGAGGAAGTCTATTTTGAGCGGTGAATAAAAACTGCAGGAAAATGTGTGAACCGAAAACAGTAAAAAAAGAGGGACGTGACGTAAATTAAACAGTAAGGAAAAGATTAGCTCAAAGAGAAAATTTTACTGGTTGTAGAGGAAATTGAAAACCAGCGCTATTGTAGGCTGGAAGAATTGTCAAATTTTATAGAATTTCTTAAGATACTCGGTTATTTCAATCAAGCTCTCTCGACATAAGTGGAGTAGAATATTTACCTACAAAAGAGGCAAGAGGCAAAACTCATATAGCAACATAACAACCGCAAACTTTAAGGAAACCCTAAAATTTATTCCTCTTTTCTTGGAATCTTTCTTCCCGAAGGACGTCAGACGAATTTTTCGAAAGCGTGAATGTGAACATCGAGAAAATTCTTTACCGTCGAAATCCAATTATCACAGTCATTTTCAGTATTCAACTAAGTTGTCGCATAAGCATAAGAACTAGATACTTTACTTTACTTCGATAGACTTTTGCACTTCGAACCAGCCTTTTTATCAAAGCATCTCTAGAACGGGCCAACTTGACAGAGCATGTTCTTCTATCGACGGCTGAAAATCTTCCAAAAGTTTCAATAGATCAATTCCGTATAGTTTTAATCGTCATTCCACTTCTCCACTCTCTTTAGTACTTCTCTGTAAATCAGTTCTTCTTTCACCAAATTTTCAGAAATCATGCCCCATTTCAAATGGAAAAATTTATTGAAGAATTCCTGTGCGCTGTACTGTCCTCACCATTCTTAACGATATGCTCCAAACAGCACGCACACAATCCCTCAGTAAGCTCCAAGAATGTCAGAATCCGATTAGGCGTACCACAAAGCTGTGCGGATTGTTATTAGTCGACAGAGGTGGGAACTCATTCCTTCTGATTTCAATCAGCTAATGCACACAGTATATCGTCCTCTTCTATTCTAAAGGATGAGCGCACAGGCACCGTTTGCACAGCTAGCTTCCAGAAATGCTTCTACAGCGGTGAGCAAAGAGATCTTTTCGGAATCCTTCACTTATTCGGTTCCGTTTCCGGGGTATCTAAGTATCGTAGCCCCAGCCCAAACTCGCGCCATGCTATTTCCCTCGCCTTATCTCCTTGGCAACGCCGATACAGAGCGGCGAGTCCTCTCTTTCATGCGCGTCTACGAACTCTCTTCGCTTAGGGCTTACGCTTAATTGAATGAATAAATGTTGTCATTTGTTTATTTATACATATGAGGATCCATAACTTACTTCGCCTTCTCATCCTTCTAGGTTTAATCCTGCTCTGCTGAGAGCTCGCAAGTTCTTTTATCAGGATGATACTATCACCACTAGTCTACGCATATCTAAAAGTGCTAGTAACTTCATGTACGTGCCTTTTTTCCTACATCGTGCTATTTCAGGGTTTTATACCATCTGCAGAAACAAAATAAGTGCAGAGCACTATAACAAGGTATAAAAAAAATACAAACTCTCCATTAAACTCATCCACTTCCGATCGTTTTCGTTCCAAACAATTGCGCACTTTTATTACAAGTTGTTTAGCTATCCAGATCCTTGAAGTTTCATTTCTTATTGAATCGAGCTGAGGTTATGCTGCACTTCTAGTTTTATTTTGATTGATTCCTGATTATGTATGTCATGTTTCGCTGAGCAAATTCCAAGATGGCTAACATAAAATAACTTCACATAGCTGAACGTCATAGAATCTCCTTCAATTTGTTTAGGTTCAACTAGGCAATTTACCTTTTGTATAAGTGCTTTGACGACCTCCAGCTTTGCCATTGCCCAAGCGGAAGAAAAATGGGACAAACTTTACATTCTAATCACGAGAGTCGATAATTTCTGTCGTAAAGGTGCAATCATGTAGAAGGTAAATGCTTGATTTGGAGGCCTGTTTCGTTCTCACGAACTAGTTAGTTGAATTTCTTTCATCCCATTTTCCACATCCGCTGAGTACTCAAGTCTGAACCATAGGTGCGAAAGGGAGGAGCCAGATGTTCCTTAGGTGAAAGGGGTCTAGCTCATAGGGTCCAGCTCAAGTGATGAGGATCCCTTCACCAACCGTCCAAAAGTGGAGGGGTCAGAACAGGGGCTCCGACTATCGCATGTATGGCCTGAACAACTTAATTGTTAGGTGAACGATCCATTTTCAAGGCTACTTCGTTTAAATCTGTGTGAAACTGTGTCTTAGTACATTAACTGAAGTGACAAGCAAACTCTACTGCATAGATGTGGCATTGCTAATAAATACGACATTTAAGCTCTCAGAATGAGAATGTAAAAAGAAAGGGATAGGAAAAGGAGTAAATGGGAAAATATACATTCTATTGAGCAACGTTCAATAGAAGAACACGAGTGGTCACGATTACTCTTTCGCAAACTCTTACTTTGTCTCTTACTTACTATGCCTCCAACATTCCAACGGAAATATGGCTTCTATTTCTTTTTCTTTGATATTTTTGAGCTGACTACTATTATATCATCTTTATAGTGAATAATTAATCCATCTGGGTGTAAACAAGTTTCTCGTGGCAGCTAGAATACATTCTTTTGGTGCTGTGAGGGGACCTATAACTGATTACGCAGGATTAATGTCAAGACGAACTAATTTTGGATGGATTTCTACAAAACATGAAGAAATAATACAACTAATGTACTATTGAGAATTTCCATGCTAACTGAGATGTTCAGGTCAACGTAAGAGAAAATAAAGCTAATAATCGAGGTGGAGAATTGCTGTCCCATGAAATGTAGCAATTTACGTATGTCCTTCATACTTTCCTCGTCTACATTATAAACATACTTTGTATGTTTTCTGAACTAAAAGGAAGTTTTTTTTCGATAGAAAAATGTACTGTTTGTGCAACGTTTAGATTTTGGGATTTATTTGCTGCTATAAATTTGTGCCTTTAAAACAACATGTGCAAAGAGTTCCTGTCTTAGTATTTATCAAATCTTTGTTCGAAAATATCTTCTGCAATTTTTTTTTCAATCACAAAAAGTGGCGAACATCTGATGTGAAAAAACACTGGCCGAAATAGCTAACTGTCAGAAGAAAAAACGGAAATGTTTTTCTTTTAAAAAATTGAAAAAAAGGAGTCAACAATATAGAGCGGGTGAGGAAAATCCGCCAATCTTTCACTATTTTTGAAGTCACAGATTGTGTTCTTGAGGCACCTTAAATCCTGGAAAGATGTAGGAAACAAGTGCAATCAAAATAGAACGTATAAATCAACAACCCGTTCAGCAATTCCAATGGTTATAATCACGACACCAAAATACCACTTGAAAATCGTCCTTTATATCAGCCATTTCGACACACACAATCAAAGTAATGAAACTTTTTCTCTTTTGAAACATCATAAGGATCTCTATTCTTTCGCATCCCTGAAAAGCCAACGTCCCCGGATACCCTTTCTGTCCCTTCTTTGCACTTGTCCCTGTGTTCTATTGACACTAAGGTCAGAGGCACTGCTACCGACCTAAACTCTGGTGTCTCTGAATTTATGTGCGGCATTAACATGCACCATACGCGCATAGTTCACCAGCGAAGTCACACCGTAAATAACATGCCATCTGTGACTAACAGAAAATAAACACTGTCTCTCAGTTGAGCCGCTAGATAAAAGCTAACTGCGTTCTGATTGTGTTACATCCATGAACTTCAGGACATCTGCACTGCAACTCTTTCAGACTCCTATGACGACCTTAGCCGATCGATACCACATGACAAAGCGATTGGGCGACGGCACTTTCGGTGAGGTACTTCTGGCAAAGAAAATCGACACTGGAGATAAAGTGGCGATAAAAAGGCAAGAACACCAGTAACACATTACTACTTGCCGACCGCCACCCCGTTTTGTTGCTATAAAATAACCAACGAGGAGGAGAGAATCTAAAACGCATTGCGCAAAATCGGTATTGATTTTGCAAAGCAGTTATACACTGAAATAGACCTCTTAAATAGCAATTGGCTCGCAAAAACATTGCTTCATTGTTCAAAGTCTCGTTTATTCATGAACTTTTCCACTGTTTTCTTTTTAGTCATTTTCCAACTCTGATTTTTCTATCAGAGTTGGAAAATGACTGAAAATTTTCTTACAACATCCCCATTAGATTCGAAAGCCCGATTCGTTTTCGTTCAGGATGAAAAAAAAATTCAAAACATGGGAAGAAGCTACTGCACTGCGAGAAGTCAAAGCACTAAAGAAGTTACCGCACCCGAATATAATCAAATTAAGAGAGGTAAGCCATTTTCCGGTAATTCCTTGTGGTACAAAAATCTTCACAATGTGGTTTGAAACAGTTATAGGGTTTCAGGCGCGTAGTGCCTATACGAGGTGGTAGATTGTGGAGAAGAAGGTGATTCCGTTCATCTCTCCCTGTATCAGTGTAAACGGACGACCCCGGAACGCTGTTTCTCACAACGGCTTCCACTGCAATGCACAACGTTTGCGCCACGCCCCGCCTGCGATTCGTTCGAATGAGTTTTCGACGAATCGCAGGTGGACCGGGGGGTTTAGAACAACAAAGCACTGAAATGATTTTGATGTTCTGATTCCTGGGGTGATGCCTTTAAATAAAATCAAGATAGAGATCGTATAGATGAAAGAAACGTGTGTTAGTGCATGATTTCCGGCCGCTTTATATAGACAAAACTTTTTTGTCGAATAAAGTCTTTCAAATCATTTCACCCATTACTTTATTGTTCTAAAACTTCTATCGAATGTTCTGAGCTTTTGTGTCGACCTACAGTAAAGGTATTAAAGGTATACAATATTAGTCGACAACTGTGAAAGAACGGCTCAGACATGATGCTCTCGATTCAAAGAAGGTATTCTTTACTTGAAAGACATGCATTCAACTGTATCAAATTCGTTGAAGACCGGTTGATGCGTCGATTGACGATAATCCTTGCCAGAAGCAAAAAAAAAGCTCGAGAACCAACCGGTGTGATGCTGGGGCAGACTTCTTTTTTTTAATCGTTGACAGAAAATGTTGACAGAAAATGTCAGTGGTAAAGACAGCCGCAAACTATGCAGCTATTCAATAAAATATGTTTAAAATTATCTTTTCATGTTTATTTGTCTTTTTATGCTATTGCTCCGCAAAGATCCCAAATATTTTTCACAACTATACAGTTTGGTATATTTTTCAGGTGATTCGAGAGAACGACGTTTTGTACTTCGTCTTCGAATACATGCAAGAAAATCTATACGAGTTAATGAAAGACAGGTTTGCACATAGATTCAAAGAATTGAAGCCGCAAATCGCTACTACGAAAACTTGTTTGCTACCTTTTTCAGAGATCGCTACTTCCCAGAAAGCGTCATTCGAAACATCATCTACCAAATTTTACAAGGACTCGCATTTATGCATAGAAACGGTAGATTTTTATGTTAATTAATTCAAAAGCCAAATTGGATTGACCTAGAATACGGAGGAGGATGAGACGAAATAAATAAAAAAAAAGTTTATTCAAATTTTTTTATTCTTTCTGGAACAAGAAAATTTTGAGAAAAGGCATAAGCAGAAGAAAAACAATGGAATGAACAGATGCAGGTGCGAGTAAGAGAGAACGAACATCAACGTTATTTCAGGGTATTTTCATCGCGATATGAAACCAGAAAACATTATGTGCAACGGAACAGAATTGGTGAAGATTGCAGATTTTGGTCTTGCCAGAGAAGTTCGATCAAAACCGCCCTACACAGATTACGTCTCAACAAGATGGTAAGCAATCGCTACGTACTACGTAGTTGTGCTTAACTGCTCCAAAAAATTATTAAATTGTGGGTTTTTGATGGTAAGTTATGACTACGAAAAGGAAAATTTAACTACAATTAATTTTGTTGCTCAATAAGTTGAATTATCTGTTGATATAAGCTCAACAGAACTACTCCCTCGCGTTGATTCTACAACGTTTAGTTTACTTTTTTTTCAACGATATTCTCATCATTCTCCTGCTTCCTTTTCCAATACTTAATCGAACAAAACTACATTTTCAATAATAACAGTGGAAGCAAAGTTTTGTAAGATGTTTGAGAACGAAAATCTGAACCATCAATAGTAATCTATATAAAGGAAATATTCGTGAATAATCTCCTTCCCAGCAGATTTTTGTAAGCCTATGAGAAACTTGTACCTCTGACCTTTTACTAACTCTTCATTCTTATCCATATTCTCAAACACTTACTCTCAAACCTTTAAAGTTTATTTCAGATTTCATTGGTTTCTCCACACCTTTTTCACATCCTTTTCTGTCACACATAACATTTATATTCGCCACAGTTTAGTAGAGGAAAAGAGACTGATTTTCCAAGCAAACATAAAGCAAGTTTTTGAATAAATTTTATCCCACAATTCATACGTCGTCTGAAACATTTGCTATACAAAGTCGAATCCTTCTCGATAATCTTGATAAGAAGCTAAGGTAAAAGGAAGACGAAGATTCATTATGACCTGTCCGAGGCCATAGCGGAGATGGATTCATCTCAGAGGTGATCTTATGAGTTTTAGGCAGCTAGATGCAAAAAAATAAAACCGGACGTGTTCATCCGGATCGAATTGGTGGGATGAAGTGGACATCCTGGATATCCTACAAACTGAGTAAAAAAAAAGAACATTGCTCTACTCGCACATGCAGTAAAATACATAGGAAATTAATTAAGTAATTGATGATTTTGATTCGGAATAAAGGCCAATGTAAAACTGAATCTCTACGATTCCAGAAGCTATTGTAGCAATAACTAAAACCAACTGAGGCACCAAAACGATACTGAAGACCAACGCAAAGTAAAAATCACAAGTGATTTTTTTGCGGTTCTCTCGTTAAGTCTCCATCTCAGATCAACAAAATCCGGCAAGTTAAAACCACGATAGATAAGCTCGCAGTTAAAGGCATCGTGTCACGATATTGGCGTGGTGGGAAGCTTGATGAAAAAAAAATAGAGTTCATGGTGTAGATTATGCATAAGAGTATGCTTACGCTCAATTTCCCTTAATCGTTCCAAAACACATTGGTGGGAAGGTGCTTGCTCCTACGAGGAGCGCTAGAAACGCCCTTTGTACACGCTCCGGTCCTTTCAGCAGCCTATTCATTGGTTTCACTAGAACAGACTAGTGAGGAGACCTCAGTGACCATAGATCGCTAGCTCGTTGCCGCGGCGCGTGCGCAAGGGTGGGACGTTTTCACCTCGAAGTAACAAACGCCGCTCTCCATGCCGTTTTTACAGGCTGATTGAAGGAAATAGGAGGTCACGCTCATACTCGTAATCTACACACCTGCCTCTAGTTTTCCATTAGGTTTTCCACAACGCGATTTCGAAGTCAATTTCTTGATACGTGGCCTTTAAAGGAACGGAAGCGGTAAAAGCCTTCAACGACAGCGCAGGCCCCTCAGCCGTTTCCACTCGAAAAATGGTCAAGTTTGGAAGCCTTCTCTCTCTGTAGTTCTCCTTCCATTTCTCTGATACTCAGATAATGACTTCGACTTCTTGCAACGAAAAAAAAAACGCTGGAAATGAAAATCGAGTTCAAAAGACATTAGTTCATTACAGAACTTACTTGTTTGATCATTCATTCTAGAAAAGCATTTTTTAGGTTTTTCTTTGTTTGGTCCAAGTGGAAAGTAATCTGTTTGAGAATCTTTTCATAATCCATAATTTAGTGTTGTCTAGAAGAGAAAGCTCTTTATGCCCACAACAAGAAATTCGTTTCTTCCTAAGTTTGCAAGCTACACTTTCGAACATATCCCTAACAGTAGGAAACCTAGGAGCTACAAATTGGAAGCTTAGGAGCTAGTGGACTTCGACATGGCTCAAATAACCTTCTGCAGGTATCGAGCTCCTGAAATTCTCCTACGATCAACTTCCTATAACTCTCCGATTGACATTTGGGCACTTGGTTGTATCATGGCAGAACTGTATATGCTGCGACCGTTATTCCCTGGCACAAGTGAACTCGATCAGTTATTTAAAATAGTGACTATAATGGGGACTCCAAGCAAGGTAAGGCTTTAAAAAACGTAAAAAGAATAGTGTAGTCATACGAGTACTCTATTACATATGAACCTTTTTCTAGGTGATTTCATTAGAGTAAATCACTTTCACGAATCACTCTCTTTACCTCTGGAGAAAGCAAGGCCTATTTTACAAATTACAAAGTGTGCACACGTGAATTTACTAAGGTGGCTACTATAAATTCATTTCTCTGCAAAGAAAGAATATACACCTTTCCCAGCTTCACACTGCAAATGCCCCGAAATGAGCAAGTGACGAAAAAAATCGAGGAAGCAAAGAATTGAAACAACAACGAAAACACCTGCTCCGCTGAGAAAGACAACGTATTAGTGAACAAAACTTAGCATAAGCGGCAAAACGTTCAAGCGAGTTACAGACAAGACAGAAAACGTCGACATACGCAGCTGTGCTTGTGTTCAGAGGAAACAAAATTTTCTTTATTTAAGGAAGATTGGCCAGAAGGCTACCAACTTGCAACAGCAATGAATTTTCGCTTCCCGCAAGCACCACCAACACCAATGGAAACAATAGTGAACACTATAGGGAAAGATGGTATGAAATTAATGATGGATATGATGATGTGGAATCCAGAAAAGAGACCAAGTGCGAGTCAAGTAAGTTAGATAACTACAAGGATCTATGCAAATCTATTATTATTAGTTATTTTTCAGAGCCTTAAATATAAATACTTCATGGTTAATGAAAAACTAGGGGCACCTGTAATGAGCCAACCGGCACCTGGAAGCGTAAGGAAAACAAGTGCGGGCAGTACTCAAAGCGACACCAAGGCGATACGTGTAAAGCAAAAGGTAAGTGCCATTTACTGATTCATATTTTAAGAATCTATCAGCTGATTGAATTGCCAAGGTAAAACTACAGTTGACACAAAAGAAGAGAAGAAAAATCCCCACCTCCATAGCATTACCTTCTGTCCTGCTGGTACTCGTTATTCAGAAATGAAAGAGAATAATCGATTGTTTCGAGTGTCTTCATGAACAAGGTTCATTAGTTGAACTACACGTTTTCAGGCAAACGCAAAAGAATATCCTGGTTCGGAGAACGTATCACCGCAAGGGAAACCAATCGAAAGACATGTGAATAGAAATATCCCACTGAACAAGTCAAATCTCTTCGATAAGTGAGCTATTAAACCGTTTCTCAAATTGTTGATCCCATTTAAACTGCTCTCTCACAACTATTTTGATTTCCAAATTAATCGACGCAAATTTAAATTCATTCGTTCTTCTCCAACGAAGTATTTCTCCCTCGAAAACGAGTACGCAGCTGCGAAGCTGATAATAAGACTGCAACTTCAGGTTGGACGAAAGCACAGCAAAACTCGAGAAAATCGATGCGACGAAGAACAAATCGAGCGAGAAAAAGCCAGCAAAAGAAATCTATTTGTCGAAATCAAGATTCATACCAGGTTTGTTCTACATCCGTTATCTTGCCACTGGAAATTTTTAAAGTGTTTCCGTTACATCGCCGAAGGAAGCTGAGTTCTTAATGGCTGCTAGACAGCAAACAATAAGTAAACATTTACCTGATATTACTACTTTTCACGTAAGCAGGAGGGAGAATATTCATAAAGCAGAAATACCAGTGGAACACCCACTTGAAATCTATTAAGGAAGATCATGTTAATTTCTCCAGTAGAGAATCTAAGATCTCCCTGCCACAGTGAAATTACAATCCTCAACATAAATTATATTATGCACAAATCACATCACTAATTCAAGACTAGGCTATTTCTGCAAATGGCGTGTTATTCTACTTTAAAAATAAAAAAATAGTAAAATAAAAGGAAAGAAAATAAATCAAACAAAAAACAGTCTACGAACAGCAATCCTACAATGAGATAACATAATTACCAAACGAATTAGCTCCCGCATTCATTCAATCAATGTGGATGTGAATAAAGCTTGGTGATTGTAGAATTCCGATCTTTACTATTGATGGCGCATGAAAATTTTACAGTTACGTGCAGCAGCCGAATTTAATCAAATTGAACAAAAAACATCCGCTCGCACAAAAACAACTCAAATATCAACATCAACTTCTATCACATGTTAATATTTTCACAGAAGAGTTTAAATCTCCTTTCTGTAGAAATGTTTGCACTTAAAAAAAGCTCATGTAAAGTTATTATTTGAGTTGTAACCTATTTACTTGATGTTGTGGTGATGTGATAAGATGGAAATTAGGTTCCGAACATGCAAAATCAACTCAAAATCAACTATACAACTCTCGACTTTTCATACCACAAAGCACTAATTTTTCAGGTGTAGTACCGAAAGAAGGTGGTGGGAACAATTCGTTAGCGGTTGGCGGGAACGCACCGAGTGCTAAGAATCGATCTTCAGTACAAGCGAGGTTCGAATACGCATACGGTTGGTCTCCTCTCTCTATATCTCACATGCACTCATTTCCATTTTTATATCAAATACCACAGTTCCATACAGGAAACAATCTTTTCTCGGTGTTCTAATTACGACACTTCCTCTAATTCTCATCATCTCTTCTTTTACCGGTGCTCTCCACTAGAAGCACTTCATCTACACATCCTCTCTCAACTGGATGGATTTTTTTGGAAGCGGCTAAGTGAGGATGCCAATATCGAGGAAATAATATCACTGAAAGAAAACATCTAGCGCACATTGGTCACGCAAACAGTAATAGGTTCGCATGAAAAGTATGTCCTAGAATAGCATTTTGAAGGCGTAATCACCTCCTTTTCACGGTATTCCTCTTACAGTATTCTTTCCTTCTCCATCTTCCCATTCGAATAAGTGTAGAGCACACCTCTTTTCTTGCTTAGTTTTTTAATTATCAAAACAGGGTATGTGCCGAACTTTGGCGCAAGGACGTTGAGCAATGCAGTAAAACCGCAGAACACGGGACGAATTGATTGGACGGCAAAGTGAGTGCGGGAATTTTTAACGAATTTCTGATAATAACTATTTCCTTTTCTAGGTACGTTCGGAATTAACCAAACTACAGTACCTTCATAACAAAACTCAACGCTCATCTGAAACGTGTACTAGAATGCAGTAAAGTGCACCTCTATACATGTAGGGCTACATGCCGAAAGTATAACATGTCATGACCTTTTCATTAGTAATAAATATTTGATATATGATACGAATTAGAATCTTCAAACACTGGCGGCCCTTCCTTCCTGATTCAACAAAATACGCACAAATGGATCCACATCCCCTCACGTCCAAAAAAAGTTCAGAAATATAGTTTTGATCATCTCCTTCGGTCATCTAGATCTCATTCCGCAAAACGGAACAAAATAGCGAATTCGAACAGTATTACCTTCTTAGTGAGAGTGATCATAAGTATTTTGTGCCGCTGATGAACTAGCAGTCATTACCTACTAACCAAGAACCAGGTGGTATAAGAAGTAAAGCATTCTTGTAGTAGATTAAAGGCAGTATATGTACCACGAATCTGACGTGGTGAGGGAATCCACGAGAGATCGGGTTGTAGATTGCGGGAGTTGTGGTGGGTCTGCTCATCTCTTCCTAATCGTTTCTGTTTGATTCCAGTTTCAGCATGCCACCCCTCTGGACGCGCCGCATCCACGAGCGAGCGGTCGGAGATTAATGAGGTCTCTTTAGCACCCTATTCAAGTAAAGCCGATGAATAAGCTGCTGAGGGGACCAGAACGTGTATACAGAGGCGCGTTTTAACATATCTCGTAGGAACTAAGCGATTCCCATGCCCGATTTTAGGGGATTTTAGGGGATTAGGGGATGAGCGAAGAAACCCGGATCCTGCAATCTACAACTCCATATCTAGCTTTTACCGCTGATTCGCTCACCACGCCGGATTCGTGGTTTCCCGCCATTAACCATGAATTATAACTTATGTGCTTAATATTACCACGTACTGCAGAAAAATCTATTTTACACACAACATTAACGTGATTGCTAAAAAATTTTTGTGGTAGTTCCTTGTTTTCTAATAATACAAATAAAGGATAAAGGACAAAATGTTTGCGTAAATCAATCTGCTTGGGATGTGTCACCACGTTCACTTCAAATTTGTAGTTCGTAGTTTTGCCTGTCTTTCATTTCTTACAACATTGGAAAGACGGTACACGAAAGAGTATGACGCACCTAACGACGCCTTCTCCGTTTTATCTGTTTTAATAAGTGTTGTTAATGCAGGAATAATAAGATAAGATACTAGAGTGGATAAAGAATAAAGTGTCTGACATCAATCCTTCCTCTTGCGATGAGCCAATGCGTTCACCTCAATTCAAAATTCTTTGAAGTTTACGAACGTGTAACTGGCCTATACAATTTATCGACCCCCGGAGGGATGAGAGGTTTGATGAGCGCTAGGACAGTTTCAAACCATCGATCGATCGTGTATACAGCGGAACCTGTTACCGACTGCGCTACGCCCGCTCAGTAATACACATATACACGAAAAATAGGAAAAGTATTTGTGACATCTAGGCTTATAGCAGCAATAAGTTCAATAATGAGAAAAGCCGCTGGACAGTTGTACAGAGTTTCACGGCATATGAATTAGATGCATTCTGCACAGCTTCAGAATTGGGAGAAAATAGTGATTCACAGGAGCAAAAGATCTTAAGCTAAGAAACAAAGGACCAACTCATAGTTGCAGCAATTCCTGAAAAAAAAAACTAAACGGAACTTTCGATCAAAACAAAAAGAATGAAAGCGATAGGCCTGCCATGACTCCGGCTTTAAAATCTTTATCTTTTGTTATCGAATAGATCAGGTGAAACACAACCAAGTTGCGCCATATTTTTAAGCAAAAACGCAGAGAAAACGCTCATACCCAACATAAACAAATGAATTCACACAAAATTAAAGGATAACATTAGATTTTCTGGCGTTAATCAATCCGCTTGGGATGCCCTCACGTTCACTTCAATTCAGAATCGTTTGAGGTTTACGAACGTGTAACTGGCTTATACAATGACTTGTGGAGAGTAGCCGATGATCAAGTCAGTGTTTTTATCCTTCCAGACGAGTCTCTTACTAATTAATTTATCGATCCCGGAAGGATGAAAGGCTTGGTGAACGCTAGGCCGGATTCGAACCTCCGATCGATCGCGCAGTCAGCGGAACCTCCAGCCGCTACACTACACTCACCCCCAAACTCACACAAAAGAACGGCTTTAAACATTCACCTCCACTACTACAGCCGTTTTTTCTCTTCCTTCCTTATTCTTTTTGTGCTTTGTTTCTTGCAAGCCAGCAACTTTACCCGTAGGAAAAAACAAAAAAACCTAGCCTGCTAGGATGCAGGACGCTGTATTGGGGAAGAACGCACTAGCACAAAGAGGAACCTTCCTTACCTTACCTCCTGTTACTCTATCCTAAAACAGCCGTGGATGCTGCTCTAGATGATGTACATACGGCAAAGGCGTATCGTCTGCAAGCCTTCGTACAGAGGCTGGCTGAAAACTCAAGCAAACCCTAACACTTATAACACGAAACGTACTTCATATGGATCTCCAATCTCCAGCCAGAATGAAGCGCACATGAACTGAGCCATGCCTCCTTGATCCCTCAGCAACCTCTCCGCTCTTTGCTTTCCTCCTCTCCACGTATAAGATTGTTAAAGTCGGACAAGACCGTCTAGCGAAAGCGAATAGAGCGAAACGTGTAGGATCGAGGAGGACTGTTGCTAGCACCATTCATCGCTACAGTTCGGGTTAGTCCCAGCCGCTAGTTCCACCGCTTCGCTTCGAGTGAGGCCGCTAACGCAAATGCACTGAGCTTCATTTCGTTTTGATGCGACTGTACCATTCTTTCTATTCACACCAACGCCTGCTCTCTTGCTCAATGGTTTCTGTGAGAACGTTAAATTTCAAGAGCACAAACAATGTATCCAAACACCAATTCAAGCAAAACTCGAATACCACAATTTTTACATGGTTTCTAAAGGCATATGGCAACAACAATAACGTGACGTTATCAACATAATGAAAACGCAGATTCTCACTTTTCTTAAATGAAGCAAAGTAGAGGAGGACTCATGCACCTCAGCTCAAAGGAAGCGAATTATTCACAAGTTGACCGCACTTGTAGATTGGTGAATGCAGGAAAAGAAAGAAATTGCGCGGAAAATGAAACAAAATGAAAAATTTGACTTCTAACAAAACGAACGTAAACCTCCCCCCTTTGATCTATTTAGTACGTGCTGAACTAACGTATACTTCGATATCAGGTATTTTCGCTGTTTGAAACCGATAGTTATACTACATAGTCAGCACAGAGTTAGTTCAAAGATTAATCTTTATTTTATTTTCGAATACTTACGTGAACAAAATTTGTACGGAGCACCAAAGTCTTGTACACAGATAAGCGTATTGTTTCCAGTGATAAAATTATAAGTCATTGAATTCTATCCAATTATCGAATTTCAACTGGTTCATAGACCAGCTTTCAGAGGACAACATCGATCCTCTCGGAAAAAAAATGCCTATATAACAGAGAAAACGTGGATGCCATTGAAAGAACTTGGGTGAGGAAAGTTATAATGAAGAAAGAGAATATTTAAACTGAAAAAAGTGAAACAAAGAGAATCGCGGGCTTGTGAAAGTGACAGAGATGGAATAGTTTGAAGAATGGTTAGAAATCATATTACTGCAATAATGGAGAAAATGAATAGAGGCAGAATCATAGGAAACTAGGAAAATCACTTAAACCAAAAATAGCTACATTCGCGCTCCAGGCGCAATACCATACACACAAATAAGTACTTATTTTTCCTTAACAATAATAAATTGAGCAAACCGCAAGTCCTGCCTACTGAAGATGAGTGGGTAAAGATTCTAAAACGAAAACTACTAAGGGAACCCTATTTGCGATTGTCGAACAGGCGTTCCACTCGTATAGTCGGAACATAAACTCATATCGTCTTCCTCGAAATTATCTACTAACTGAAGATCTAGAAAAGCGTTCTCCTTTTCCCTAATTCGAAAACCTCGCATTGAGATGTCGATCGTTTCGGTACCGGTTGTTTGACCTAATGCTTGCCGAGCAGCTCTTGCCACATCCATGTCGGTATCTGCTGCCAACCGTTCTAACACTGTGTTGACTGTTAACGGGGCTAGTCTTCTCGAGTCGCCTGCAATAGCATGCGAGTGCAGGGAAGAGTCGCAAAGCGAAAGGGCACGGCACACAGCTATTCGGACGTTGACAACACCTCAAGAAGAATTTGAAAATTTGCAATAGGCTTGAACAAGACTCAATAGTAGCTCACTGTCGTCAGCCATTGCAATCAGATGAGAAAGTAAGAAGTATCGAAACTGTTCCATGGACAACGCATGATCGAGGAGGACGCGTTCGCATACGTAAGCGAATCTAAACGGAAATGGGATAGAACATACACAACTAGTTATTTCTGTCAGTATCATATGCCGAATAAAAAACTTTTTTTTTCTTCAATAAGACAGCACTCTTACGTTTGACGACGTGTCCATTTCTGCGTATTCGCAAATCCGCTAACCAGATCATGTACGAAAAGCTCAGTCAACGTGGTGTGAGATGAAGCGTCCACGCTGGATTCCTGTTTGTTCGTCAAGTCTGACCATTCATGATCCACCAGCCGAGCAAGGATTTGCGACAAAAGATGAACAGCTTCTTTGCGAACTTCAGATACTCGATCTGAAAATGAAATAATTAAGAGTAGCTTTTATTCTGTCTTTCATAACGCGTAGTACTTATCGCAAACGGTTACAAGAAGCGCACTTCGGTAGTGAAGCCAGCTGTGAACTTCTTTTTACGCTTCTTTTTCATTGTTTCAACCTCTCAAGACTGATGACAGGAAGAGAATGTAGCAACAAGCACAATTCTTTCCATAAATGTCTAATTTTCGTTTACAGACAATACACGTGGTGGTTAAAAGCGTCACCCCACGAATCTGAGGTGGTACGGATTTCAGGTGGAGTATTCGTATACAGCATAGTAGATTATGGAGATGGGGTGATTCCGTCCATTTCTTCCTTTAAAAAAACGGTCCGGAAGATGCGGCGCGTGCACAAGGCTGGTGCGCGCCAATCGAACCCGTTGTAGAAAGCAGCGTGCCGGAACGCTCGAAGCTGTATCTTCCGAGTCGTTTTTTAGGGCAATTAGGAAGAAATGGACGGAATCACCCTTCTCTCCATAATCTACGATCCCGTATACGAATACTCCACCTGAAATCCGTACCACCTCAGATTCGTGAAGTGATGCCTTTAAGTTATGATCATCGAGGAAAAAACCGCTGAAATTAAATCTAGGAACAATGCGCAAATACAAGAACCATCCAGAAAATATGCAGGTTGGAGGACTTAATCGATTAGTTAGAGAGAAGACCAATTTAAAATATTTCAAATTACTGAAAGTCAACCGAGCAAATAATAAAATCATGATATATAATAACGAGCTTAGTCCGTGTGTGTGTGTGTGTGTGTGTGTGTGTGTGTGTGTGTGTGTGTGTGTGTGTGTGTGTGTGTGTGTGTGTGTGTGTGTGTGTGTGTGTGTGTGTGTGTGTGTGTGTGTGTGTGTGTGTGTGTGTCGGTGTGTGTGTGTGTGTGTGTGTGTGTGTGTGTGTGTGTGTGTGTGTGTGTGTGTGTGTGTGTGTGTGTGTGTGTGTGTGTGTGTCGGTTTGTGTTTGCCTTTTCAAAGCCGTGACCACGGGCGCTTTGCTTTACACCCTATATGACTCCTCCGCGTGTCTATTTACTTCTTCGTTCATCTCAAGTTGGTAGCATGCCGCTCTCAGAAAGTGGAAACACGCATGCAAACGGGTGCTTAAATAGTAGTAAGATGTTTATGTGGTCTGACGTGGAACGTTATCTTTATCAGTAAGATGATGTCCTTCACGTCATTTTATGCCGAAACATCATTCTTTGATAACTGTTTATAGAAAACAGGAGAAAAACCCATATTTCGGGTGATACTTTTAAATTTTGTCTATAATATATTGATAAGGAGTGTTTGAAGCTGAAGTTCGAATGTACTCCAAATGTAGAATTGACGCGTTTAGAAAGAAGGTAATGAAATATTTCGCTTATAGTTATAATATAAAAAAGGAAGAAAGATTGTTGGAGTCCAATTTCATAGAACTAATAACACTAATATTAATTTTCGTTGATTAGTGAAGGCGAGCGAAGCAAACAACACAGAAAGTCTGAAGTCCGGCTTTAGCCGTACGCTCAGACTGGTAAATAATATAAAGCAAATACAGAAACAAATAGGAATGTGCAAATATCCGAAAACGCTTCCTAATAAATTCACATTAGATGAAGCGTAAAACAAATGCTAACATGAAGAAATAAATAAGCGGAAATTAAAATGTAAACAACAGAATCATACAAATCGCAACTAGACTGCCATTTATCCATTGTAAATGGATGTGTTCCCTTTCCAAGACAAGTCCCATCCCTTCCCCCCCCCCCGGATGTTGGAGACTGACAGACTATATTCTTAGTCATCTAAATAGTGATAAACTGAGAGTAGGTATTTATTTAGTGCTGCGATTTCAGAAAATAAACCCTATTTTAGTATGTATATATAATATAATATAATATACATATTATAATACACGTGTATATATAATAACAGCCAAAAAACATCCAAAAATATGATCACGTGAAAAAAAAATGCTTCAGACCTGTGTCACCTACCATTTGCAAGAGTTAGTGCGATAGCGCTCATTGTTCTATTGATCTCCTCGATCCCGTACATTTCGCAAAGCTTGTTGCACTGCCTAAAATAGAAATGTTAATAGTAGTCCAAAGCTTTTGAAAAAGAGCTACCTAACGAAGGAGATCATATTGAGAACATTCATCCAGCTAGTTACGCCAGAGGTTAATCATTCGAGCAAAACACTAACTTGGCGAATTCGTGCCGATATCTCCAGTTCCCATTCAGCATCGAGTTATCCATCGGCATAAACTGTGGCAGAGCATCAATCATACCCTTACGCGTCTCTGGCGATAAACACTGAAATGGTTAGTTTATCGCTGGAGCGATACAGCATAACGAGGGAAGTGGAAATGAGATCTGTGACTCATAGCACAGGAATGAATTCAACAAATGGAGAATGAAAGCTCATGTAAAAATTCCAAAAATGATCGATATAGAGACACGGCTAGCATCCGAAATCTCACCCGATAGAATTCAAAAAGATGTTTCAACAGCCCAACACGCACTTCGAATGCGTCCTCTCTGAAAAAAAAACATCATCGATAACAGTGTAACTTTCACTTTCTTTATAGTAAAGAGTTGAAAGCGCAAGGTGAATTGAGATCTACTATACAAATGGGTTGGAAACTTTTGACGTTTGCAAAGAAAACAGAGAATGGGAGTACTTAACACAATATCAAACCTGTATGCATGAAACACTGGAAGAAGATCATCGTCAGTGTGACGTGCTCCAACAATAGCCGCCATTTCATGAATAGAATTCGCAATTGAAACGCGCACTCGAAGCTGAAATAACGAGACGTCACCAAGAATCCCAAGATCACAGATAAGATTTTAAAAAAGATTAAAAAAAACACCCACCTGATCATCAGTGGCGAGCTTATTGTAAGTATCCCTTAGCTGCGGCCAGTTCGCTCTTCCTAGAGTATATGCTACAGCAGGAAAATTGTGAGCGCAATGCCTATTGATATCCGAATCCATCATTCCGCCCGGGAGAACCATCCCCATGAAATTATCCACTAGTTCTTGAGGGACAATTTTCTGAAAAGGAAAATTTCACATAACAGCAGATTTGAACAAAATGCAGAGATCTAGATTGAGAAGAATGAACTTCATAAAAGTAAGAACCATTCAGATCAGCACCATTTGTAAATGCAAAACTACAGACCATTTTGTGAAAGTGGACATAGTTTAGAAGAGCGTTCACGTTCGAGAGCAAGTTCGATGAAAATGATATTTCATCAAAATCGAACACTAGCATCTATCTATAGGGCACACAGTATGAAAATGGTTCTACTAGCCTTAATATATATTTTCTTTCAAATTTGTGAGAGGCATAGGTACAAAAGACATATTACATTCAACTGCAGAAAAATCACTAATCTAGTGATCAATGCATAGAATTGTCGTATAATTCTATAGCATCTCATTTAATCCAATATAAAGTGTTATAGAAAGCAGCGAGTGACTTGCCTGCACGGAGCTGTCGTTCAAGTTGCCTATATTCTGGTCGTCCTCTCCTCTGCAGTCCTCGAATATATCCGAATAATCACTTCGAACACTATTTCGAGAACTTTTGCGAGCTCTCTGCGTTGATGTACATCTATCATCTCCTTCTGAACTTGTTCGCTCTGACTCGCTCCTACTTCGTGTTCGCAGAGGGCTGCCAACAGGGGTAACGTTTCGCTCTGGTGACACATACAACACATCAAAGCGTCGTTCTAAGAAAGAACGCGCACCTGGGACGGACTTCGACGATCCAAATTCTATCAACTCGTCACTGAAAATGTCTAGATATTTTTCTTAGTTTACACAGATAAAGGTCCACGTCAGACATATAATCTGTACTTACTCCTCTGCAAACGAATTGTATGGATCTGACCAATACGAAGCCAGTGAGAAGTCTGAGCGAACATTTGTCGATTGCTGAAACATGAGGCAATACTCAGGGCATACTGTTGTGCACATCTAGACCTCTTCCCATATTATAGCAAACAAAATGTTCAGTGGAACCGAGTCTGGGTTACAAAAATTAACAAGAATGGGGAGAGAGTGACAATCTGTTACTTCGTTAGCACTCTTTCGATTTACTTGACTTAATCGGCGGGCGAATATTACGGCCTAACTCGCACCTTCGCCGGAGTATGTCGTCCCTGTGCATATCCGAGCCCATCCTGCCGGAATTTTACGTCACGAGTAAAGTACACGCCAAGTGTAGTGTCTACGCCAAGTGCCCTCAGAACTTCCTTCACCACCTCCGTCCAGAACTTTCTCTTGCGACCAAGGGTTTTTTTTTTCCAGTTAGGTCATGGAAGCATCCTCAGAGCAACTTGAACAACACGATCAGACAGTCTCCTCATAACGTGACCAAAGCAGCAAAGACGGTTTTCCATGCGTACTTCAGAAGTCCGGGCAGGATGTTGATGTTTTCCTCGCGTCATGTGCCGGTACACAATATCCACTTCCGAGTAAAGTTCTTTGTTATTGCACAACAATGGCCAATCATCCGTCTAAACAGCTTTCTTTCGTTGCAGTCGAGTTTCTCCATCACCACTGAGAGCATTCCCCCAAACTCCGATCCGTACATCATGATAGGGCGAGTTGCGGATAGGTAGACTCGCAGCTCTACTTCGTTGGCGATAGTGGTCAACCACGGGCACTCGGTCAATGAGTTGAATTCCAAATCAGCAATAGCACTTATTTGCTAGATATCCCTCTCATAGTTGCTATCGTTTTTCAGCACACAGCACAAATGACAAAACTCATCCACGATTTCGATAGGTTGTCCGCCCACCCTGATTCTCGCTGAAAGTAACGAGGAGACCGACGTCTGCTTGCATTCGTCAGGGCGGAGTCGCAGTCCGTAGGCTGCAGCTAATTTCGATACAAAGTTTACAAAATGCTGTTATTTCGCGCCGCTAGAAGCGAATATTACTACATCGTCGGCGTACTTGAGGTCCACCAAGGGCATTGTACTAAATGTACACTGTTCAACTGTTCTTCGACGGCAAAGTTGAATAGAAAAGACGCAACGACCCCTTGTCTCACTCCAGTTTCCAAATCGAACGGTGTGCTACATCCAGCTGGTGTTCTTCTATTCATGTCGTTTATTAGGCGTACCAATTTTCCTGGGACTTCATTGGCGCAAAGCGCACTGAGAAGACGACTTCTGTGAGGAGAGTCGAAAGCGGCTTCGAAGTTCAAAAAAGATAGCTGGTTATCCTGATTACCTTGACTCCCGTTGATATTCGAACTGGTCGAGCGGACGCCAGTAATTCTTCCATATGCCCCGATTGCGTGCCTGAGTCACTTCCCGTAGTGCACTTAATATTGCCCGGAACCCTGTCGTTCACGGCTCTGGTCCAACGGTTGTCGGTAAAGCGCACCATGTGTCCAATGCACTCTAATTTACTTCCTCTTGGCAAATGCGGCAGCGTCTCTAATCTTCCATCGTTGACAAAGGAGAGAACTTCGAATCCCGTCCCTCACATGCGTGAAGCTGGACTCCTAGCATCACTCTCGCAATTGCACGTTCAATGACGCTCACCGCGTTTTCTTCCTGCTTGCGAAATGCCCAGGTTTCCGAAGCAGAGGTGAAAGCAGGAAGTATGGTGGTGTTGAAGAGGTGAGCGCGGAGCAGGGTGTTCTTAGTCTTCTTCACTACATCCTCGATGCTCTTATACCTTCCCAAGTCGCTCGTCTCCTCCTGCCCGGGGTGAGGTTCATCCTGTTCAATTCCCGAATAAAATAAACGTAGCTGGTGCATATGTTCGTTCCATTGAGCGTGAATGGGGCATCCGAGACGCATCCATAGGGCACGAACATCGTCTTTCGCAGACTCAGCTGAAGACCGATGCATCCACATGTTTCGTCGAATTCGTTCGGCCAGCATTCGTTCCGCTTGACTGGTGCTAGGTGCTATCAGAACGATGTCATCCGCAAAGCGCAAATGGTGAAACTGCCGACCATCAACCTTCACTCCGACGTCATCTCATTCCACCTTTCGCATTGTTATACCTCCACCTCTATTTCATTACGGTATCATCCACCGGGTAACTCCGTGGGTCTTGATGTGAAGTTCCTCAGGCATTCTTACTGGGCCAATTTTGGCGTTGAAATCACCAATTATGACATTGTAGAAGGCATGATCCTCTCGGTAGAACTTCTCTAGATCCATACAGAAAGCTTCGACTTCTTCGTAGCTTGATATTGGAGCGTAAATGACGAAGATAGTCAAAGTTGGGGTTGAACCACATCTCCTCATCTGCAGACGTCCGATTCGGGTCGTAAGTTGTTCGAAAGAGTCGGTGTTCTTTGTCATACTCGTGTTGACGAGAACGCCAACTCCATCAACACTCTACTGTCCCATGTTTCTAAGAACAGTTCTTCTAAAGTTTCATATAGGTGCGTTGAGAGGGTGTCGTCGTATCATCTCGGTCAGTTCGATGACGTCATACTTAATCTTCCCGGCTTGCGTTATCAGGTCTTCGATGGCCGCTTCCGATGCAAGCGGATTTGCATTATAATTACAGATCGTCATCGTTGAGAGGGTGGCGTCGTGTCATCTCGGTCAGTTCCACGTGTCCATTTCGGGAGAACGTTCCGTTCTTTGTTCTGGAGGCGGCTCGAAACCGCCTCCCTTGCATCTGCTAATCACCTGATTGCGGGCTTTTGGCCGGACCGACGACCATGATAAAAAGATGTCATGAGCAAGTCCTGGCTCAGCAGACACAGGAATCCCCTGAATCCACCCGTGTCTCTGGGCAGGCACAAGGTCGTTTTTGGTCTGCGATTAGCCCCCTATCCGCTGATCGTGAACGCGCAACGTAGCCTCGCGGCTTACCAGCTCTGATCCTTCTAGTAAGGGAGATCTGTGGAAGCTAACTGTAGAGGCTTCGAATACCGCTGCCACATTTCAATTACTCTCCTCACAATAAACACCTGATCAGTCGTCGGTTGACCAGATCAGAGCTTTTGTACGGTTGGCGAAGGGATCCCTTCACTTTTGGAAAGTTGGCGGAGGGACCCCTTCACTTAGACGGGTGGCAAAGGAATCTTTTCGCTTTTGGACAGCTCATCACTTGCGCTGCACGTCATGAGCTAGACCCCCTTCACTTGAATATCCGGTTCTTCCATATCGCACTTTTATGCTTGCTCACTGCGGGTGGTTTCTTCGCGATGTCAGATTCCACAAAGATCAACTCCAAAACCTTGCACATTACACGCAGCAGTGATATTCCTCAGCAATTCTGTGACTGATAACTTCTTGTGAAGAGGAATTATAATAGTACTTCTCGACTAATCAGACATCCTTTCGTCAATCCATAGTGAACAGACGATCTTCGTCATCTCACGAATCTCAGAAGGAGGAAGATATTTCAGCATTTCTGTGCTAGTTCCATCGTCTCTGCCAGATTTTCCATTCTTTATTTTTTCAATACAGACCAGAACCTCCTACTCCATCGGTGACTCTTTGCTGAACGCGGTGCACGTCTGTCTTTGGGCGTACACAACTTCAGCGACAGACGGTGCGAGGTTTTTAGCTCTCACGTTTCCTAGGTGTATACTTATATACTTGCTTACATTTAGTAAAAGCAAAGCCACCTCGAGCAGGTAACAATAAGAGTTGTTACGCGCACCCCTCCCCCCCCGCGGTTGGCATTCTTATTGATTATATTCCAATAGATTCTCTTCTAGAGTGCAAGCACCTCTGAGGTTAGTTTCCAAGCATAGATCCTCAGTAAGAACTAAATATATAAGAAATTCGAATTCGATTGAGAGAGCTCGCAACCAACCAAAAGCGCGTGGAAGTTACATGATTCTTTATTTTGTATATGTATATTTTGTATAGCTGAAAATGGCTGTCGCAAGATCGTATCGATAAGGCGAAAGTCAATATTACTCAGCAATGTGCGAATGGCCAAGTGTTATTACTCTATATGCTAAAATTAAACATAATATAACATGCCTCTGGCGCAGTACAACTGTTTTCATCTGTGCTGAAAGCATCATCCAATGAAAAATTGGTTAGCGTCGTATCAAACAAATCCGGATCATCGCCGTTAATTTCGCCATCATCGAGACCAATCCTGTGAAATAAGAAGGGACTTGAGATCTCTTACAAGCGAAAAGCAAGCATTATGTGAAGATGTAATGACAGGATACCTACTTAGATAAGTCATCTGATGAGTTGCACTTGGCAGCAATACTCACATGCTCCTCCCCGGAATCAGACGCCTCTCCTTCGCTGAAGCACTAATGAAAATTTGAACCAAACTACACGAGCCTTACAAAAATATCAAAAATTGAGGATCGGAAGATCAGTGAAGAAACTCACATGACACTTGCAGGTGCGCTGTGTATCGAGGTTTTCTTTTGTCCAGCTGTCCACGTATCCAACATATGTTGAAGACCATCAATTAATCTGGAAATCGTTTTGTCTGGAGAGAACAAAATTAGAAAGCGTTGAGACAAGTCGAAACTATCTGAATCGTGTAAAGGAGAATGCCTCACTGTTCAGCCTCTTCACCGGGGTCTGATTCCTGTCCGCTATCGTCTGCATCTTCATCTTCTGCTTCTTTCTCCGGCATGTAACACCCGGCAGGTAATTTGTCGAACTCTACCATATCAGAAACTATATTTTCCAGATCCCGTCCATCCGATTCGCACACCTGGAAGCTATTTTATATTAAAACCTTAATCAGACCGTGTAACTTGAACAAAGAAATAGGTACGTAAAGACAAACCTGTCCATCCTTGATTTTCAATCCTGATAGCTTTGAGTTGGCGAACGTTGCAATGAAAGGGCCAAGTTCTTGGAATGCAGTATACCAAACCTGCAAAAAGATATTGATGTGACACGTGGGCAAAACGGAAGGCTACCAACGCGAATGGCCCAGTAAGAATTCAAAAACGAGCGAATTTCCTGTCATTGTTATTCCCATGACGACACTTTTCATTCAGAACGATGCCTGAACGCTGAAGGCCTTTCTCAACCACCGCCTCAAATCTAGCAAACCATGGATGCAGCAAACTGCGAAAAAGAAATAACGGAAGTTGCGAGAAGCAAATTAGTACTCAAAATTTTAATTTGAATAAAAGGACAAAAAACGAGGCCAAAGTACATTACTTTACTAGAACGTTTCGGATTTTACAATACCGCACCACAATGCTATCGCAACTTACTAATCAATGAATTACCGCTTAATTCATTGATGCTAAGATGACGGACGATAAAGAATTAAACGGAATAAAAAATAATGTATAAATCGTGGCAAGTCTCGAAGAGTTCCCATCACATTGCCTGAAACGAGTTTGGAATACTGGACACTTCTTCGTCGTGCTCATCATGCCTAAGAAGTAATGTTTCTTTTCACAGGTGCGAAAAAGCAAGATGTAAATCATTCTGAGTGTGATGCAAAGCCCCTAGGAGCTTTCTTTTCATTTTTAAACATGAACATTTCTATAAAAACGGTTCAGTTACGCGTATAACTCTACAGCTGGACAAAAAATCCTATAAAGTAGCTCATGCATAGATGTTTTTCCCAAACTTCAAAGAGCAACCGCTCACATTAAAAAGTATACTTTAAAATGAACAGAAGTTCAGGTAACAGAACAGTTTCTTTCGAAGTTGAACTAGAAAATGAAAGAATTGCGAAACACTTCGTATGAGAAAGCAACCATGAATTGTTTCGCAAAAAATAGTAACAAAAAACACTATTATTAATATTATGACGAATGGTAATGGAACTCCATTAAGTCGATTTTATTGCTGGAAATTAGGAGTTACCAAGACGCATTTCACTTGGGTACATCCGGCTCAAAACGACACGGTGCAGTTGCGTAAGCGGTTGCGCTCGAAGCGGCGCGGTGTAGATAGCAGTTGGATTCGAGTTGGGACCATCGAGAACCGCAGCAATGAACGGCGGAAGCAGGGGTTCTCAATTGCACCGGGTTTCATGTCGCTTTGACTCTACATATATTGTGCGACGGTTCCATCTTAACGACGATGGAACCGCTAATCGAAACCTCCAAATGCTAACTACATCCGACACTAAATATCAGTTTGAAAAAAGAGCAATTAGGTTGCCTTCATTAAGCAACTCCTTTGTAAACTTGCGTTCATACGAGTCTAGAAAAAATCTCAACAAATAGTCGTGAATCATAGCTAATTCCCATTTCACATGGCATGTAAAAACTGCAGCGATACCATATTCAGAAATGTCAATATAACCTACCGCAAGAGTCTTTCACCCTTGTTATCAGTTGTGCAAGGAAACGAATATGCTACAAGAATAGATCTTGAAAAATCTAGATCTCACCCATCGTGATGGATCGTGAAGAAGCTTAACGAACGTTTGTGCCAGCTGAAGACGTCGGACAGCAGGAGAAGTATGTCGCGCTATCTCAACGAAAACTTCACAAACTGCTTTTCGAACACCCCAGTTCGCATCCAGGCACAAGTATGAAAGATGTGGGACGACGAACTGAAATAAGATTAATATAATAGTGCAGTAACAGTGACTGTAAAAATAGCCACCCCATGAAAGAATTACTTTTGAAAGTTCCTGCAACCTTTATCAAAGGGTGGAAATAATTCCTCTGATGGTACTACACTCTATTCCAGCAGCCAAAGCTCCCCTATTTAAGTTTTGCAAAAATCTTATGATTTCTACTTGTTTTCTTTAAAGAAGTTGAAATATTAGGTTGGTGCGTAACTAATTTCGGAAACGGACCGCATACTTCAAATTGCTATAACTCAGCCTAACCACAACTTTATTAATCGAAATAAAAACCATGAGAATCTACACATCTTTTCCAATGAATTGGTGATAAATTTAAGCCTTTAGTATAAAAACTGAGATTACAGGAGTCAACAAAAATATGGAAAGCACTTAAAACATCGTTTGAATTAGTGAACTGTCGCTGACGCAAATGTGAATCAAGAGCTCGAAAGAAGTGATAGTCTGTTGGGGAAAAGTTTGGGGAATACGGTGGGTGAGGGAGTACTTCTATGTTCAAATAGGTTAATTTTTGCTGGGTAATTTGTGCGGTATGTGGCCGCGTCTTGCAACAGAATCGGCTCTCCTCTATCCATTATCTATCTGCCGGCCACAAACTGCAACTTTTCATACATATGCTCTAGATCACAGCAGTAGGACTCTGTTTTAATTGTCTGGCCTGGTTGCATGTAGTGGATTAAACCCTTGGAGCACTACCAAACTGTAAGCATCACTTCTTTGTGGAGAAGATCGGGTTTAAGAAAAGTACTTGGAGGATCGTCTTTGACTACCCACACAAATCCACGGTTCATGCTATCGTAAAGAACCCATTTTTCATCTACAGTTATAATACGTCTAAGTGCTCATTTTTTACCTGAATCAAAAGGATAGAACCCGTGCCGTAACCTGCCAGACGGTGCTTTTCAGTCAGCTCGTGAGGCACCCACTTTGACATCTTCTTCTGCTAAATGTCTAACTACTGTAGACATTATGTACGCCCAAGCCTTCTGCCAATGTCTGTGTGTTAGTCTCCGGATTTGCTTCCACGACTCTCTCCAGACCTTCATTATCAAGCGACGACCTGCATCCGCGACCCGGTTTTTCTTCGAGATCAAAATCGCTAGAAGTGAATTTTTTAAACCACAGCTCCATGTTCGCAAGGACGGTCTACTGACCCGTTCGCAAGGACAGTCTCACCCAAAAGCCCTGCTAAGGTTACGAGATGCTTCTGCTGCGGAGTGTCCCAATTTAAATTCGCAAAGCATGATTACTCAATAGTCGCGTCGGTTCATGATTTTTCAGAGCCATGGAAAATGGCGGCCGAAAAAACTAGAGCGGCAGCTATATATGTATTTGAAAGAGCAGAAAAATACCTACAAAACGGTATGTGCTGTTTGCCTAGAGACAAAATAATTTAGGGTAGAAAATTGTTTTGTTTACACATACATCGAAACCGAAATTAATTTTGCACCAACCTAATATACTGGGTATCCCTTCCATTATTTCACATTTTACTCACTAACTTCCTCAATAAGACAGTATTTTCAGCAATAGAAGGCTCGTTAAAAAACGTTGTGGGAGATGTGACCGTTCATTATTGGCTGAGTTCAATAATTTTTTTCAAATGGGAAACGTCAAGAGTTGAGATTATGGTTATGGGTCCACAGTTTCCTCGTTTTCCTGTTTCTTGCAGATACGCAAAATCTGAAATCTAGGAAACGCAGATGCAATCTGAAATTTCGTCAGCCGGCAACAAGCCTATTTCTCTGCTTCACCCCTATCAGGGTTTTTACGCAAAGATGAAGAAATGCATAGAACCCCGAGTTTTGAAGGTGATATGACTCTACGTACAATATCTAGTTATATTGAAACGTCTTTCAGTTATTATCTGTACCGATCTTGTAACAAATTGATCAATATAATGAATATAAAATGGTGAATAACCCGCTTGAATAGAAAATTATACGTTTCCTCCTTTAGTCCCTCGTGTGTGCCGTCTGTCGAGCAAAAACGACATCGTCACCTCCACGGAATGGGGGCATATTTTTTCCGGAGCTTTTTAAAGCCCTTGCCGTATGTCAGCGCCATACGCGCAAATACTGTCGGGCTGTGCCCTCTTCGAAAATCATACTATTTCACAACGCAAACGTGCACTGCGAAATGGCGCCGCGGAGGGATGTGGAGTCGAACACTCAACGACTCTGTTCGATGCGCCTGCGAAACACTTTTCCTACAACAGAGGATGAGTAGATTATTCATGCTCTCCAAATTCCACATATTTTCCAATTTCTTGAACACAGTAGAAACAACATTCCGGACTGTTATAGTGAACGTTCAGAAAAAAAAAACTAACCAGTTCTGTGAACTTCTGACCAAATATCCGTGACAAGTCGGCCAGAACTGCGACTGCAGCCTGAAATCAGGAACCATTAGAAGTTCGAAATCACTAGAAACACAACAAAAGAGCTCTGCGCGTTTCTGCACCCAGTAATTCATTGAGCGATGGAGAGTTACAAACAGACAAAACAATTAGACTCGCGCCTGCAGACATATATTTCGCTTTTCCTCGTTTGTTTATCACATCCTAATCCATAAGAAGGGTCAGGATTACTAGGGCTTCACATTGGGAACAAATCCTCACATAACTTTATTTCCCTCTATGTTGCAAAGTAAATCATAGTATGGTCAAAACAAAATGAAGCACAGCGCAGTTGCGTAAGGAGTCGTGCTCGAATTGGAGCGCTGGAGCCTAGCGGTTAGAATAGTGATGGGACCCTTCCTGGCACCACCCATCGCTGCAGTTCGCGATATCCCCACCTCGATTTCAACTGCCGTCTCCACCGCACCGCTTCGAGCGCAGCCGCTTGCGCAATTGTACGGCGCTTCATGTCGTTTTCACCCGACTATAGTTGCATGCAGTTCATTTTGACACCAACAACAAATTACTGCAAGATTTTAAAGTGGGCTGAAACGCACGTTTGCATCCTTGTAATTCATCAAGAACTAAGCAAAAAAGTGCAGTGCTACTCCGGCTCCTCTTATCCTTAATAACAGGGAAATTCTCTTCATTTCTCCGACAGGCACTACGGGTTAAGAAAAGTTTAACTCCTTAGAGTACAGCAAAGTTCGTGGTTTATTCTATCTTTTACCGTTTTCCATAAAACAACAACACATTCGCAAAACTGCAAAACTGGACGTCCGTTAGTTCCACTGTCGTGGTAATGGTAACACCTCTTCGGAATATATCAGTTACACATCAACACCCTGCACCCAACACCTCATACATCCATACTTTTTTTTGACATACTTGCCATTCCCACAGGTACGTTCCGACAAAGGTCATATATCAATAGTGGGATGGTATTGTTCAAGAGACATGCATCGATCGTTGGTTGGACATTCTAGATTGCTACCATGTCAGGAACAGATAATTATCAAATCATGTGACTTTTCTCCATAACATGTTTTCCGTTGAACAAAAACAACTAAAACACTACATCCCAGAATTATTGAGAATGATGTCGCGATCCGATCCTGTACTGGTGAGTACAGAGTAAACTATTCATAGTGGGAAATTGGTTTACTCTGCTCCAATGATCGCTAGTTATACTCATATCCCAACCCCTACGCAAAAAAACCTCATACCTGTAAAAGTACAACAAAGTTTGAATTTATTAGGCGTATCCCCTTGAACATGCAACATAAAATGCACAATAATATGACACATTGTACCTCAATTCTCCTACTTCATTTCATTACTAGTGGCGGTTTATAACGTCAGGATATCCATTTCTTTTTTTAAATCCAAAATAGTGAACAGTCTCCACAACTGTGTAGAACAGAATGAGTATTTCAGATTTGTCATTTTTTGAACTACTACAAAGAACATCTTCTGAAATAATCAAAACTCGTAGACCGATCAAAATGTGTGAAAATATTATCATTCTCCGCGATAATGAAGTCCACATAAATGTGCATTTCAGCGATTTCTTAACGCCTACTGTGGAATTTAGAGAAAGGCGTGCACATCTAGACTCCGAGCAATGTTAATAAATGAAATCCAATATTCAAGGTAATTGAACTGCCTACCACTTGTTTGCGAAACCAACTAAATACATTTTAAATTCCACAAAGAACAGAAGAGCATTTGCGTTGAAGGACAACACGCACCACACGTAACGTTACCTTCAGAAGCATTGCTCCTATTCTGCTCACCCACCATTGCTGTGACGCCTTGGATAGGTTTATCAACCCTTTCGCGTAAAAAATACGCTAAATAAATGGATCATCTACAGAACATGCAATCAAAAGTTGCAATGGCTTATCATGCGCAAACGACAGAGAAACAGTCAGTATACAAACGCTCCATTCGCGTCCAGACATTTGTTCAACCCGCGACATTCCCCTCAACCTGTAACCCCTCCTCATTGAGAAATGAACACTGCCCACACACACAAAAGAGAAGCATATCTCTTACTGGCAATTTGCCAAGGCAATCGGATGTTGGCAGTCTGCCAGTTGGCTTGTGCCGCCGAAGAGGTTGCCCTTTTTAGAATAGGACATATGCGTAACCACAACAGATCGGGGTGCACATAAAAACATTGCTATGTCCATTGCAAATAGTACCCATGTGAGAAAAAAGCGTTCTTCTTTCTGCAAACCCCCATAAAAACAAAGAATGGACTTCACATGGACAACAAGTAATTTTATTGAATGGTTCTTCATCTGAGGACTCTTGCACTTCACTAGTCGCTCATGCAGCCTACAAACTATCATGAGCAGATGTATTGATGTATGCTAAGGACAAAATTTGAGCAATTTGTGCTAAGTTGACGAGAACTTATCACCCCACGAATCTGGGGTAGTGCAGATTTCAGATGGAGTATTCGTATACGGGATGGGAGACTATGGAGAGGGAGGTGATTCCGTCCATTTCTTGCTAATTGCCGTAAAAAACGGCCCGGAAGATGCGGCGCCGCACAAAACTGGCGCGCTCCAATCGAACCTCTTGTACAAAATGGTGCGCCAAAACGAATGAAGCCGTGTCTTCCGGGCCGTTTTTTACGGCAATTAGGAAGAAATGGACGGAATCACCCACCTATCCGTAGTCTCCCATCCTGTATACGAATACTCCACCTGAAATCTGCACAACCTCAGATTCGTGGGGTGATGCCTTTAAGGCGCTAAAGAATAATCACACGGTCGATCTCAGAGCGTTGTGTGGTACATGTGTGATGACGTTTAACAACGAAACTCTTTAGAATCCGATTATGTGTCCTTAATATAGTTGCCGTAATTAAATTAATCATTTAATCTATTGATTTGCAACATTTTGCCCGATGCCTTGCAGACACCTGACTGCAAGTTACATCTTACGTATATTTACTGATGTAGAAGATGACCTCAAATCCAATCAGCAGTCTCAAAGGTGTTTCACTAACCCCTTAGAAAGATTAAGGACATTATCACTTCAAAATTCTTCATTATCGATCAGATTGCATTTGTGAATGTAATGGTCCATTGAGTTCTCTGCTGTAACACAAATAGTTATCCTCCACAACTCAGCGATAGTTCTTCCCCAATATCACTTATTCTAATGGAAGAACACATGTTCTTTGCCAAATTCTGTAAAGTTCCTTACACAGCAGTTGGCACCTTAAGCCGGTGAATTCGAGTGGTAAGATAACGTTTCCGGTTACAACTAATGGTGATGCTACTCAAAAGTAATTTAATAAGTGGACAAATTTTCTTGTCGCATGACAATGAGGAGTTTATAAAAATCTTACTCGGTTCATAGTTATCATTAGTACAAAACCTTATATAAAGTTCTCGTTACGGTTACAAACGGTTGCGCAACTATCTTCTAGCGTTATTTAGTTAAAAGTAATGTTAATACATTTTTAAATGCTTTTTCTATGCTATCACATTTATTCTAGTATGCCAGTTTGTAGATTTAAATAGATAACACCCTAATTTCAACCCCACACCGCAATTTTAATGAGAAGTTATTTCCTGGTGATTCAAAGTTATTCATGTATCCTCACAACCGTTTAAAATGTCTGATAAATGAAATTCTCTGCAGTTCTGTGTCGGCTTCAGATTATTTGTTTCGCCTTCCCCAGTATAACGTGGGCAAAAACTTGCATGGTGCGATTAATACAGATGTAATCATAAGAATAAGAATATATTGAGACCCTGTCTAATATTATAATAAATCAAGGTTCTCATTTGAACTCGAGTATTTTGTTGTTATTTTGAAAATTTGCGTGTTCAAACTGTCATGATTCGGAAGTACAACACATAGCTGCGTAGATTAATTTCATGTAGAGACACCACCCCTCCGTATAAAAACCACTCTACACATTTTCGTGGATTTTTGCGGGATTTTTAATTCCCGAATATAAATACGCTTTGTTAGAAAATGTCGTCAAGAATTCCATTGGCTAATTGACTAAACTGTACCTCTACAGCATAGCTGAAATATCCTCATTTCAGTTCTTTTTTCTCTCGTGAAAAAAAGATCCAGTCCCCTGACTCATCCAATAATCATTTGAACTTTGATTTCTTCATCCCCGATGTCATGTTCACCACCCATCTGGCAAATCAGTTTCCTGGCGCACGCCGACCAATTTCCCTCAAGTTTTTTATCTGAAGAACCTCTCCTTCACATTCTTGCCTTCCGCTTCAATTCGCATATGATGCGAAACATCGCAAATACACAGTAGGCAACACGCAGTGATTCGATCTGTCGAGCGAGCACTGCCGCAGAAAAAAAAAACGTGACGCCAATGCGAAAACCCTGCAGACACCTAAAGAATGAATGGTGAATACCCATTAGGGAAGGAGAAGGTTCATCTGGTAAACTGGAACGCAAATCAGCACGCTCCAACTACAACTACTGACAGGAACACTTGAAAGATAACTCAATTGTAGTTCAAAATAACTGCTTTCATTTTTAACAAAGATTTCTCTAAGAAGTTTACTTATTGGCAGGAATCGCTCCTTCTAGTTTTGCTTGACGTGCTGTTATTTTTTTTCCTAAAGAAAATGTAACGTTTTGATATCATTATAATACCAAACGAAAATATGGTTTTCGAAAACCTGCAACATGAACTCTGCGCGCCTTTGCTGATGCGTAGAGAAACTACAAACAACCAGCTCGACAAAACAGTATTCGTAGATAATTTCTCCTCTTAGAAAGAAACGAACAGAATTTTCTCCAGTAGGAAATTTTCGGACTACTAAGCCGAGCAAATTAGAGAAGAGAAAAAAAAAACTATTCAAGAGATTCTTGAACATGCAGCTGGGAGAACCCTCTCTAAAACTTCTGCATCCTATCAATGAAGGGAAAGCTACTATCCAAAGCACAAACCAGCAATCACAAAGTCATAATAATCATAAAAATAAGTAATCAATAAGTCATCAAGAAACGAGAAAACCATCCTCAGTATTCCTACTAAATGGTACACAATCACAACCATCAACGGTTAAAGCTCATACTTCAGAATTTTGCAGATGGTTTTACTAGTGCAGTGCAGTGCACTAATTTCCTAAACGTCAGCTGATGCCACCAACAACCGTGACGCCATGTGAATCGATACTGCAGCCCGACGCACTTTTACTAACATAACACAAGTGCAGCTGGCAGACTTGCTTTGCCGTTTGTTCGACAGGCACGTACGGATCTGTTATGCGAACATTCGCTTCTCTGCTACTTCATTTTCAATATCAGGAACCCGTTCCCGCTCCAGCGTTTATTCAACCCCTTGCCATCATCCACATTCATCCGTTTCATTTCCCGTCTGTCTGCATCCCGCGGGCGCTGTGTTTGTTCTGCGTTTGTGTAGCACTCTGGTGTGCTTGTGCACACTTTCAGTTCTACTCTCCAGCCCCATGAATTCGCAAATTCCCGCGCGCACGCCTACTTTTCGAATGTGGACCACGTGGTGTTCGAGGAATCGGCTATAGTCGGCAATAAAGTGATCGAAGAGCCATCGTTTGTCGGTGATCATTCCAGAAGAAACAACACGACACAGTACCTGAAATACAATTATATGAAACGGAGGGCAATGTGACCATTGTTGATATGTAGGAAAGGTGCCAAGAGTAAAAAAGTGAAAAAAAGAAAGAAAATAAAAGGAAAAAAGTGACTATACAGACAGAGACAGGCCTACTTGTGGACAAATACAGCAAGACAGAGTAAGAAGAAGGAGACGCCCCTTTGCCCATTACAGCACATCAAAGCTGGCTGTGATATGAGCAAGTCGACAAATCACCCACCACTTTGACGTGCCGTGCCGGTGTTGAGGACATGAAACTCTCCTCCCTCTGCACACACACGCGCGCACACCACATAACATTAGTGTATATTTGTAGGGACATATACCACCATCGCCCTTCATCGTCAAGCAGTCATCATTGTTAACGCGTAAACAACAAATAATGAACGCAAAAAGAAAGAAGTTCCACATCTAAAAATCCTAGAAATGGCCAGCAACCAGACAGAAAGAATAAATCGCTGCCAGTAAGGACTGAACAAGTGTTGGACAATGAGGAGAAAAGGGCCAGCTGCGCTGATTCCTTTGCAACAGCCGTCAGCGCGCACCAAACGCGCACCACACTTGCAGATGAAACTCAAAATGAAAAAAGAGCAACGGCTAACTAGACTGCGAGCTTGTAGTATCAGAAGCGAGGAGGCTCAGAGGTGCTCGAGCTTTGAAATGAAAATGGAAGAACAAGTGAAGGAAAAATCCGATATGACACATAGGGCGGTTGGGGTGACGAGGATCGAAAAGAAAACAAAGGCAATTAAGGAAAATGAGGGGATGGATGGTTGGCCAGAGAGTAAGTGCATTTTGCGTAGATTCAAAGGGCGAAAAACAGAATAGTGATACGGCCAGAACAAAGCGTCTCACTACCCATGTCTTTCACCCTCTAAAAAACTGGCACTCTCTCCGCATGTTTCAGGCGATTGGCGGTGTCGGCTGTGCTCTCCTCGCTCGGCGCACTCACTCCGTCGTATGTTCGCTCTCTGCACCCTCCGCAGCTCTCACGCACTCTGGTGCTGATGTCTGCGCACTCCTCAAACGACACGCACCCTCCAGCGTTGTGTTGAGCGCGTGTTTCTTTCGAGAATAAATGCAATGCATACACTCAGAGGGCGGGGAGTTGTGTGTGCCGGCCGGGAGCCCGCGGAAAAGACCTGCGGCAGAGCGACGAACAACACAACGACGACGACAACCGCGAGGAGAAATGCTGTGTCTTGATGATGGGGAAGAAGAAAGAGAAGAAGACGACTGAGACAATATGCACTCTACAGACGATCACACATAATGCGAGCACAAGTGCGCCCGTACCGCGGCTATTTCCACACGTCGATCCTCCATCCCAGGATCATCACCTTTCGACTCAATGAGATCGAACAGAATTGGAATGATCTGCTGTCGAAGAGCATCTGAAAAAAGTCAATCCTTAGAATGAACAAAAAAGCCGACCAGAGCAAAGAAAAAAACAAACAAACAAAATGCAGGTTGCCTGCGGCTGGCACAGCATCACAGCGTCATGCATCTGATAGCACGAAGCGAAATATCACCCTTTTTAGACTATGGAACAAAGGCGAGCGATAAAAGATGCCCGAATCGCTGAGAACCGCTGATAACGGCACGCGCAGTGCTGTGGCGCTGCGCAGCTGCAGATAACGAATACACTGAACTAGAGCTAATGCTGGAAGGCGTCCCTACTCACCCTGTGGAATAAGGCCTCGCTCCAGCAGCACGCCAACGCCGAAAACAGCTCGATTGCTCGTCTGAAACAGTAGGATAGGAAGAATCAGAGGACAGCCAGCTAGAGCTGTGTTGAATCAGCTAGTAGAATAGTAGAAAAAGTAGCATGGTTGGTAATAGGTTGTTGGAAATAGGGGAGCACGAGAGGCAACAGAGAAGTAGAGGAGGGCACAAGGCAGGATAGGGGAGCTGTCTTGATAGCGGGCGCACACACACACGCAACAAACACGCTCGCTCACGTTGCTGAAGCGAGGGCGGGGCTTGGAGAAGAGAGCGCACCAATCAGCGACTGCCTGCCAGAGACAGCAATTGCCACCCGCGGCAGCGGCAGACGACGAGGGAGAGCTAGAGACGCAGACACAACAAAATGATAACACAGCAGTCAGCCAGAGAAACCGCCACAGCTAGCGAAAATGCGCGCACATACACACTGACTATGAAAAAGACTGGAGAGACGCAGGGGACGAGTGTGCGAGGAGACAGTGTGATGGCGATGGAAGGTGCAGACCTCGAGGAGGACTGACGGAAGGAGGGAGCAGGAGATGAGGCTGGCGTGCAGGCCGCAGATTGCAGGCCAACGAGCGGAAGAAACCAAAGACTGACTACTCGAAACAATGACACTCGCTGAGGTGCTCTGAAATATGCATGTCGTAGCAGCGGCACACCGCGTGTTGCGTCCCCGTGCTCCTCGTATAGCAGTCCGTACTTCGCACCACCGCCACCAGTACGGCTAGAGGGCCGCAAAGCGCTGTCGCATTTGAAACGCATGGTGGAGGGAAGAAATAACTTCGAAAATAGTCGTCTTTGGGGAAAAACTTTCCGCCGCAAAACCCGCCAGTCCGTGGATAAACGGCGCAAAATGAGGAAACGATATCACGCAACGATGCCAGACGTGCAGCAGCAGCGAGGAGGCGATGGCGCTGCGCACATTTCGCACATTCAAGGTCAAACATTACAAAAAGAGCGACCGGTTTTCGAATGCGGAGAAAGCGATGACCCTGGCTTAGAAATCGTTCGACCTTCGAGCAGCACTCGGACGGGGACGCGCAGACGAACCAACGCGTTACTGCTAAAGACTGCATCACAAAAACAAACTGTCGAAGATTTTCCTAGTTCACTGATCTTTCGATGGTTACGGCTCTAGAATAGAAGTGGAAGCGTTTGTAACAAAACCAATGAGACGAGAAAGTGCTATGGATAGTCGTATAAGTCCTCAAAATAAGCATTTCATCATTTTCGCATCACGAATGCTTCAAATTAAGAAGGGAGTGATTTGTTGCCCAACCCGAAGGAAAAAAAGAACCGCATTAATCCAATGCGGAGACTATGATTTGCTGCTCCTATTGGTGAGGATATTAAACCCTTTCAAAAGGCGATGATATAGGATTAATGAGATACATCTACATCGTTGTCGCGTAGAAGTGGGACGTAGCGAACAAGTTCAGAGTAAAAATCAATAAAATTTGTAATACCGCTCGATGGGACATCGTTCTTTTCAGGACCCACTAGAAGATCTAGCGTATGTACACGACATGAGTTGCAGCAACACAGAAACGAGTACACTGAGTGCACAGCAAATAGGTCAGTCGATTCCATTTACTAAGGGTTGATTCGCCAAATTATCAGCACAACGCACGTGTGTGAAGGTAAAAAAAAAACCAAGAGAATATCTCCTCACAGGCAGAGAATTTCCAACTAAAAGAAATGACCTGCATAGATTAGTCTGCACTTTAGTGGGTAATATTTCTCATCTTTTTTTTTCGGTGAACTAGCTTCGAATGTATACTGCATTCTGAAAAAATGCACTGGAGAGCAGCGCGGCAAGAAAAAAGTTGCCAAAAAGATACGTTAGATAGCTCGGTGTGTAATGAGGATCAAAAACGAAGCTAAACGTTTGATCGAGGTGGCTGTAGTTAACAGTTGCAATAATAACGAGGTGCAAAGGAGAAAGCTGTCATGGTGACTGATTGAGTTGGCGTTGTCGTCGATATTCTCAGTGGCGCATGATGTTTGAGTAGAGCTAAAAAAGTGAGACTGCCCGCTTCAATACACATATAACACTGGACGATGCAAACTGCAGAAATAACTTCACAGCCGGGAAAATATCACGATTCGTGGAGAGACAGAAGAAGCCCAGGGATTTATCAAAGAGATACGATTACAGAAATCATGAGCGAAAGATTGCTTCGATGAAAAATGATGCAAAAAAAAGGAAGTAGAGAAGGATGGAAATTTTAAAGTAAATGAACGATTCATCGGAAATCATAGATGAGATACCAGATTCGGATGAATCGTTCACTTTTTATTTATTCCCAAAAAGTCGAAAAATCGAATGTGGGATTCTATTCAGTTCATGGATCTTCTAACATTAATGTTCCAATATGTTTTATTCTGAATAATTATTATAAGTCTTTAATATGAAATCATATAATTCTTTGAAGAACTTTAAGAATATATTAAGAAAGTGCTGGATGCAGTAAATAATGAAAGACGTCCCACGGATCAAAAACCAGTATTAAACCATTCCCAATTCTCGAAAAAAAAAAAAGAAATTAATTCACACCTAGCTAAGCTTTTGTTTGCCACTCCGAAAAAAAAAGGAAGCAGAGAAGGACAGAAATCTTGAGTAGACAAATCCATGGCTTTCTCTGCTTGTCTGCCTCCTTGTGTGCATGCCTCTTCTCTCTTCTCTTTGCAATAGACGAGTCCACGCATTTAGGGAATTCCATCAAGGGTATAGACATAAATAGGGTGACCAAATGAAAAATGGCTCTTCAGAAACTTTACTGTAAACAGTGAGTAGAATAATTAATATAATTATTCTACTCAGTTACTCCACAATTTACTTCCAGGGACTACAGATACTTTATATGTAGCGTTTTTGAGGTAACAATCATTACTTCCAATCCAGCATCCAAAACCAATGTCAGAAAAATGTTCACTAAAATCTCAAAGAAACGAAATCCAAAAAAACCAGCTTCTTTTCTTCCATAACCTTGATGGTCTTTACAGCGCTAAAATCAACGTCAAACATTTGCGTTCTGCCTTTATTTCATCGATCTACCCTGCTCTGAACTCCCTCTTGCTCTTCCGCTATGTCGCTCTTGCGCTCATATAATTCTGCATTTCCCGTTGCCAGCGCGACTTCTGTTCATTACGCGAAACTTAAAAAAAAAAATTCTCCAAACCATGAACAAGGTTCGGATAAAGGATAAAGGATAAAGTTACTCGCGTTGATCAATCCGCTTGGGATGCGCCGCCACGTTCAGTTCAATTCAGAATCGTTTGAGGTTTAAGAACGTGTAACTGGATTATACAATGACTTGTGGCGGCTAACCGATGTGTCACGTCAGTGTTTTTATCCTCCCAGACAAGTCTGGTACCAATTTATCGACCTCGAAGGGATGAAAGACTTGGTGAGCACTAGGCGGATTCGAACCTCCGATCGATCGTGCAGGAAGCGGAAGCTCTAACCGCTACACTACCCCGCCCCTAAGGTTTGGATATGCTAATAATAATTGGATTACTACCGACTATGAAATAGTATTCATACGCTCACATTTTTTCACACATTTCATATTTTCCTCCAAAATAAGCTCCATACAGGAAGATATATGTGAAAACAAGCGTATGTGTTCTTATAGCCTTCTTCTAACCCCCCTCCTCCTCCCTACGCAGCTGCCACGCGCAAAAAAGCGCGGCGGCAATGACGAAAAAATCGAACCGAAACTGCGCCGATAAGTGGCGACAGAAAAAAAAAACACGAAAGAGAAAGAGCGTGAGCGGGGGGAACGAACGGCCACATATCCCCGACTATACGAAGAAAAAGTTGTATAATAGAACTGGGACATTCATGTCTCAAAAGTCATTTTTACTGCATACGTATCAGATGTGTTTAACTTCGTTGAACATGAGATCGAAGCAACGACTGTTTCACGGACCATTACACCGCAAAACTAGGACGTTTTTTTTTTTTGTGAACTCCACGAAATCAAAGTACGGTTGCACTGTTTCATGGAATATTACACTCCAAAACAAGGAAGTGTCTCGCTAACTCCATGATCGTCGCCTAGTCAACGGAAGTGTTGAAGAGTGATTGCATCACTAAAGCCGAACCCAAATTCCGCAACATTACGATAAGAAATGTCAGTGAAGGCAATTTGTGAAGAAACAACAAGACAGTGTCATTATGACATTCATATCTCACAACCCACTACAAAAGCATTACACACGGAGTTGCGAAGAATTGGACTCATATAGAGTCGATCACATTGACGAAAAAGCCCAAAATCACAACTATGCAATGAGACGAAGAGAAAAACGCAGGTGAAGAAATGCTAGAAAAAACGCACGTGAGATGCGAGACTGGTCTTCCCTAACTCTAGAACAGCAGTTTAAAAGAGGGAATTTCTCTAAGAATTTTTTAAATGGAAAGCTTCGCACGATAAGCTCACTTGGCAACTTCGTGTCTAGGACACAATCAATCTGATTTCTTTCCCAGTACTTTAAGAATTTATCAGTGCTTCTACGAGTCTCGATTATAAACAGAAAAGATAGGAAATATTGGCCGGTCCAAATCAAATATTTACGTAGTTGTTTATATATATACACATATACATACACATGTACATATGTATATATACATATGTATGTATATACATATATATATATATATGTATATATATATATATATAAAGTCCGGCTAAAGCCGGACTTCTGACTTTCTGTGGAGTCCGCTTCGTTCGCCTTTGATGATCAACGGAAATTAATATTAGTGCCGTTTTCTGTGAAATTAAACTTGTGTACCTCTAACAATCTTTCATCATTTTTTTTTATTATAAATAAAGGAGAAGGATTTCATAGTTTTCTTTCTAGACGCGTCAGTTCTACATACGGAGAATATTCAAACTTCAGCTTCAACTCCTTACCAACATATTATAGACAAAATTTAAAAGCATTACTCGAAATATGGGTTTTCCTCCTGTTTGCCCCAACAGTTATCAAAGAATGATGTTTTAGCATAAAATGACGTGAAAAACATCATCCTACTGATAAAGATAACGTTCTACGTCAGATCATATGAACTGTTCGTTAGTATTTAAGCAGCCGTTTGCTTGGGTGTTTCCACTTTCTGAAGAAAGCGTGCAAGGAAATAGATACGCGAAGGAGTGATAAAGGTGAAAAGCAACGCGCACAGTGGCCACGGCTATGAAACGGCTGCAACGTCCCATTTACCTTTTGCAACATGCACACGAAGGTATTGCGCACATTTCGACGCCGCGGGATACGTTACACTCCCTCTTATGTCCATCTAAACCCGGCGCACCAGTCCAATGCCGCGGGACCCGTCGAAACCCATTTTATAACTACTTGACTCCAGTGCACCAATCCGACGCCGTGGGACCCGTCGGAACCCATTTTACAGGTACCTGACGCCGACGCGCCAATCCGACGCCGTTTGACCCGTCGTACCCCATTTTATAGCTTTCTGGCGTCAAAGCAACAACTCGACACCGGTGGACCAGTCGCACCCACTTTTCGAATTTCGTGATTGACACACACGTGATAGAATAAGCCCGTTGTTATATATCACGATATATAATATGACTTACTTGACTTGAATTAATCGGCAGGCTGATGTCATCGCCTGAGGCGATTACCCGCATCTTCGCCGAGGTGTGCCATCCTTGAACACAGCTCTGCCCAATCTTCTCTATCTTCTGCGAGAGCTTGCACAGAATCAATCAATTCGTCGCTATTCCATATTCTGCGAAATCTTACGTCTCGCCTGAACTTCCTATCCACGCCGAGTGTCTTCTGGTCCTCTTTCACCACCTTAGTCCATAACTTCCGTTTTCGGCCAGGTGGCTTCTTCCAGCTCGAACCCGACAAACTCCATGAACTCGTTGAACAAGGCGATCTGCCGGTCTCCTTAATATATGACCAAAGAAGCAAAGACGATTTACTTTAGCCACTTTAGATGGCGGTGCAAGATGTTGATATTTTTCACTTGTCCTCTCCCGTCCAAGCGGTTTCCTGTAAGCGCAATCAAGACCCTCCTTCATCGCATATGGTGCTGCCCTAGTATCTGATCCGTACATCATGATGGGGCGAATTGCGGATAAGTAGACTCGCAACTTGATTTCGTTGGTGATGAGGGTCGACCAGGTAGTTCGTTGAAGTAAAGATCTTCATTGTGGCATACCCTAGGCCAAAAGTAGTCAAGTAGCCGTTTAAGCAGCTTTTGATCTGTGCAATCAAGCCACTCCATCACCGTAGATGGTGCCGCCCAAGTCTCCGATCCGCACATCATGATGGGGCGAATTGCGGATAATAGACTCTAAGTATATATATTATATATAATATACATTTATATGGAAGTATCAGCTTGGTCTCCTGTGAAAGGGGCTATGCTAATCCCAGGCTCGTGTGTGTGAACATTTTCGCTCTGCAAGCGATCCCTTAGGGAAGCAGATGCCGTAAAAGTTGCCTTCTGTGTACATCGAATCTGGTGAGGAAAGGGCGTATCTGCTAAGCATTTATGTTGCGTATTTTCTGTGTGCAGAAAACATTAAAATATCGTTTTTATCTACCATTGACACTCGTGGCAAAAGGAAATGAGCGTGATTATGCAGCAGTAAGCAACACACATATTAGGGGGGGGTGGGGGCGGAGCAGTCAGTCACGCTGGATTTCTTTATGGCCTGTCTTCGTAAAACTTCACATCTGATAGATTTCTACAACAATGATGAATGGTTTTAACAGCACTGAAATACTCTACCGCAGGAAGCAATAGCTTTGGTTGTGAAAAGAAAAACTACAGGAGTAGATGCAATTGATTTCGCCTTAGATTAACAGGTATTCGCACGAACATTTTTTTTTTTGCATTTTTGTGATGAATCTGGCTTGAATTTATAAATCAAACGTACGAGAGAATTACTCCATACATACAACTTCAAAAGCTTTATGAGTTTCTTCCCTCAAACAATCGCCTAGTGGCGCTGAGATTCTGAGCACGGATACCCGCTAGACACCATAACACCATTTTTTATGCAACGGGAAGTCTCCCATAATCTTCTCAGAAGAGGAGTAGCAGTGCGGTTCAAGACAAATGCTATATTCGTGAGTATCTCCACTAACGACCTCTCGTAACAAAGCTTCAACGATTTTTTTGTACTCTTTTTGGAATTACAAAAAACTAGGGACACCGGTTTGTTTCCATGAACCAGGTTTTAGGAAATATGTGTAAAGTTTAGGACGGTAAAGACGCCTCCCTACCTAAGGGGATAATGGCATTTCCTGTTCTCCATTCTTAAAGTCTGGATACGATTGAGCCTTGCCGAAGATCGCCATCGCAATGGTTAGGAATCTTCTCAGAAGAGGTTTTTATGCATGTGTTTTCTATAAACTCTAAATACGTGCAATGTACTACCAGTCTCTACTGCTAAAGCGCATAATGGAAGTTTCCGCTGTTATGCACTTAAATACGCATTGTTATTTTTATTATTCTGATTCTATTTTTATTATTCTATTTTACATTGATATTTTACATTCTTCTTGAATGTGCGTTGCCACTCTCAGCCGATCAACATCGCCAGCACTGAAATTCTCGTTTCAGTTTTCTATGCTGTTTCAAGGTTTCGGCGTTGTGAGGATCGGGTTTTTTTCGAAGGGCAAGCGTCACTGCAGAGGATGCATCCCAACGCTAAATGACTCATTGTGAGACAGCTTGCCGTCGTTTTGTTTGAGCTGAGAGACGACACAGCTCACCCAGGCACCCAGCATTGTTAACAGACACACATGAGAATGTCATGTCATTGCTGACGGCAGGGAAAAATCGAATCCCACCTTGTAAAGGACATGCAACGAAAACAGCGTCTTTGCGTCAACATGTTATCGGTTTACTAGGCGTTCGTCGAACACTGCTTCCAAGTTGCAACTGCGAAAAACTAGTTCAATGACGCATGAGCCGTTCACCTGCCTCGCTTGTTCATAATCACGCCGCAGCCGATTAGCATTGCGCAATTCTTCCGCAGAAATTCGATTCTTCGCTGATCGTTGCTCGCAAAATCGATCAGTCGAAAGAGATTTGCGACGGCAGAAACAAAAAACAGACACAGCGAAATGGAATCACTGATAGGAAATGGACAACAAGCGGATTTAGATGAGTAGATCATAATTCCCAAAAGTTGTTCACTTGAACTAAGATGGTTCAGCTTCCACTAGCAGAAGAAATCTCAAATAGCACACATACTGGCTGTATAGTTGTACTGTTGGCTGTACACTATATGGTTTTAAGTGCTTAGAAGTTAAATAATCTAGAGGTAAGAAAAGAAAAAGCTAGCATGCTATTCCATCTGAAAATTTATTAGGAGCGGGTTTAAGCACGCAACACAAATGTATGGACTCTTGTCTTAATATTTCAACTGTTAGAAGTCTGCTAATATCTTAGCCTGCAACGTACACAAAGAGGAAAAAAATAGAGCACTTTATAAAAAAAATTGTTTCTTATGAGAAGCCCTGGAAAGCAGCAAATCTAACAAAAAATACGTTTTTACGGAGTACCATCACAAAATCGAAAAATCAGCTAATCGAAATCCTTGCTTTGAAAATTCTACCCATAACGGCGTTTTAGCAAGTATAGGTTATTGCAATTACATCGACTAGTAAAAATAAGACAACAGCCAAGAAAAAAAAATTGAAAGATCTTCTCCGCCTGCTTACAAGGCAATAATACAGAGAGGCAGAAGCCGTTATGAATTGCACACACTTTGTTTTACAGTTGCGCGTGTGAATGGTCGATATTCAAAACAACGTGCACACCAAACGCAAACGCAATCAACCTCCTTGAAAGAATAGTCTTTGGTTAAGCATTTTATTGAACTTTTCTGCGAGACTAACTGTTGTCAGAAGGAAATCAATTCATTGTATAATTGTTTTTAAACATTTAGACCGACGAGAGACAAAAAGATTCTTGATTTGGACATGAATGAAAAGATTATTTTTAATGAATATCCCTATTAAGAAAACAATGCAAGAGAAAAGTACCAAAATACAACTCTTTCTGCTTTTTCTCCCCAAACATAATATGAAGTTGAGCGGACAGGAGAAATTCTCATATGTACTGATTACGAATATGATGGACATTCTTCAGGAAAACAACGACTTTACAGATTAACTTGATTTTTGTGTCCACTTTATATCTACTAATTTACTTTTTCACAGCGTCGATAAAATTCTGATTACGGTGGTTCTTACATACGGTAATTACGAGCATGACAACCGTTTCCATTTCCGATACCGTTTTCGTTTCAAATAATACAACCGTCTGAGGATAAGGTAGCTGCTTTGAACAAAACTTCTATTCTCAAGCATTTTCCGAAATTTTTATCTAGTCCACAATGAGTAGTATAAAGTGACGTTTCTCACAGATGACGTTGGTCGCATGAAATATACGGAAGAAAAAACTCGATTTTCAGAATTCTCCGAATAAAAAACTCGCAGAAGCCGCCTAGTTCATTGAGATCCAAGCAAGTCTTAGTCATGATCTATGTGCAATATATAATTGTAGAACACCTAGAAATATTATATGTATACTTTTTCGGGTTCGGATGAAAATAAAGTATCTGGAGAAAATGAGAAAAAAAATGTTTTCGATCAAAACAGTTTTTTTCATTTAATAAACTTCTTGAACAACCTACTGCAGAAACCTGAGATGAAAGAATATTATTCGAAAATTCAAAATAGAGATCCATCTGCAGTTTCCACGATTTCGCAAAAAGTACTTCATAGCAGCAATTGCAAATTTTCAGGAGCTAGATTAAGGTATCTATATTCATGACACTCGTAGTAGGATTTTGTTTTGTCCGCCTCAAAAAATGAGTCCAAACATAAAGCACTGAGTGACAGAAAGGAAAATAAAGGCGGAAAGAGAATCCACACCAGAAAGGTACATGAAAAGAGAGAACTGAACTGGCTGTTTCATTCCTACGAAGCTAAATCACGCTAACTTCGTAGTGATGAGTTGAAGAGGAGATGGTGAATAAGTCCAAATGAGTTCATGAGGTAATTGGATACTTCATAACAATTTTGAGACCAAATGGTAGCGAGAAAAAACCTGCAGTGGCTAGCCGACGTGTCAAGTCAGTGTTTTTATCCGCCCAGACAGGGCTGGTATCAATTTATCGATCCCGGAGGAATGAAAGGCTTGGTAAGCACTACGGCGGATTCGAACCTCCTATCGATCCTGCAGACAGCGGGACGTCTAACCGACTGCGATACGCCCGCTACTGTACTATACGCCAAACTATACAGAACAACTTTTGCTTTGTTCAAGTTATTTCGTGTACGTATTATAGGTATCAATTAAGCTGACAGATTTCAGATGATTCAGGTCTTTCATCCACTCGATGAACACATCCCACCTATGCAGCCCTTCCTTTCCAAAACATCCTGAGAGCGAACTTCAACTGTTCCGAACCGGGGCAGCTAGGAAAACAAGTTTTTGTGCTTACTACAGACCATAAGGAACCGAATGGAGCGGAGTTTTCGAGTGGATTTCTGCTAGGGCATCGAATTTGGAAATTTGTGCTTTCACAATTTCTCCCTTCTCCTTGAGAATTCTACTCCTACGTAAGGTTAAATGCACCAGATGAAATGAATGCCTTTCATAATAGCGGGAAATAAATTTTGAACACATCCTCCAGCTGCATTTTATGAGTTACAAAAGCAACTGAACAATCTGACTTCATCAGACACTAAGCTTGGCATTAACAGACACTAGTCCCTAGCCCGTTTGAACTTTCATATTTGCCCGGTGATCAAAAACAAAATTTGTCCAAATAGTCATCTCATTCCTGAACCGCTTAAAGTCTTTTCAAGAAGACATTGAAAGAAACAGACAGCGACCACCTGTGTGCCACATGCACAGCATTCACGAAGCGATTGAAACTGCGTTCGCGTTAAGATCGGCCACTTTGAATGATACTCAAAATCAATGTATGAAAGTGTTTGAAAAAGTACGTTTTGTAAAGTAAGGTTTTGTTTGCACTCAATGTCTCATGCAACAATGCAATATCGATCTGTCAATAACTTTCTTGCACTCTATATACGATGACAAGAATGATATCAGAATACTTTCAAAGACGAAGATGTTGATCGCACCGAGCACTACCGTATGTAGCAAATTTGGTAAAACCTTTCGCGTATGCTTAGGGTAGTGCTCTGCTCTTTTTGTGTAACATTCAAAAAATAGAACCTGAACCTCCACAATTATTTTTACCAAGCAAATTTTGCTCTCCACACAGACATTTTTTAAAGTCATATAGTTAATAAAGTATAACAAATGGATATCGAATAAATAAGAAGATGAGAAATTCAGGGAATAAAAAAAACTGTGCGATGGGAATACTACGCCAATCGATCTGAAAGGAATTTTTAGTGCAGTTTTTCCCCTCGCCACAGCGATTGCTCTCAAAAAAGTGCATGCAATGGGGCAAATATTTTGCGACAGCTGTATCTCTACTTCTCTTCTGTGTTTTGCAAAAAGCGATGAATGTTTTACATCCGTCAATCTAGTTAAATACCATTTTCAAAAAACTCCACTTACTGTTCACCCATGTTCCGGTTTTGAATAGTACAGGATGTAGAATGATTAAACCATGAGATGAAACTAGAATCCCACTATTTGGTATCACAATTCTGGTTGGTAAGAAAATTATATATATATATATATATATATATATATATATATATATATATTTATATACATATATATATATATATATATATATATATATATATATATATATATATATATATATAATTTTTGAATTTTTTTCTGTAAGGACCAGAATCAATCAGACTCCATGTGAAACACATTATCCTCATTGGTTCACTGGTAAACATGAAGGCAGGTTGGCCTGCGCATAAAAAGCTGGTTTTGCACGAAAAAAAAACTATAAAAGTAGGTCGTAGCGATTCTACACTCGTACGAAAAAAAATGCACTAAAAAAATTTGCTAATAATACGATCCAGAGAAAACAGGGATGAGAGCAAGTTTTACCTCTTTTTTGCGTCTAACTCAAAATCCGACTAGAAACACATACAAAAAAACTCGACTGTTTCATTCCTCGAAGTAATTGCCCCAATTCTAAATAGGAGAACTAAAACGTTCTCCCAAAAGAAAAGCACAAACGAAACAAGGCACATGTGTAGCAATGAGGAAATATTCCAATGAAATGGCCTCAGTTCTTGATCATGTCAATGCTTTGAGTTTCCTCAAAGCTCAAGTAAGATCGCAGTTTAGTTATTTTTTAGTTGAACATCATCGGCCCGATATAGAAGCAATTCTGAATTCTACTTAATAAAGATATATCGCAGTAGCCAGCCCGATCTGGCAGACCTGTATCGACAAAACCAGAGCTCGGCAAACAGAACGATTTAGTAAAAAAAAAATGCGTGGACACAGTAGATAAGAAGCTCCCGCAAAACGTTTTTATTATAGTTGTGACTGCTTACGGCAATGGATAACTAGTAGACGAACAAAGATCCCTATAAGAAGCCTGTAAAAAACGCGCTGAACAGTATTGAGTAATGAGTCCAAAAACTACTTCGCTGCCCCCAATTCTACAGCAGCAGCGACCCAAAGAAAAGGGTTCAGATGTAGAATCCTTCAATTTCACAGCGAGAATATACCCAGAAGTAAAATAAAGATATGGTGTTATGAAGAAAAGAATGTTTTTCCAAAATAGCTCGGAAGGATTGAAAAGTCAAAAAGTGTTTGCAAGCCAAAACTAAAGAACAGAACTAATGTCAAAATAAGAGCAGAACTCAAATAGAAGTACAACAAAAAGACTTACCACAGCCGGATAGCCGAGCTCTCTTACGAGATATGCAATCATTGGGCCAACATGTCTGCGCAAAGTTTCATGTCTACTTGCGTAGTCTATGAGAAGTGGTAGAGGATCCAGCACCATCGATACATGTCGTTCTATCACCGGACGCTCTAAATACAAACGCAATTGTGATTTCTAACTACAAAATCTTCGAAATTTATTGATAAAAAAGGTTAGGATCCAGCATAGCGCTACCTGGTTACACTACGATAGCTATTCTGGGAACGCGTCTTGAAATCAACAATAACCGGATCCAACCCGGAGTCTAAGTGTAATTATTAGTAAACTTTCTAAAACAATACAATATTTGTAAATTATGAGCTACTCCTGTATATTAATTCACTCCTCCAGACGCAACAAAATAACGAGTGTTAAGCAAGCAAAAATACGGTAACACTTCTCGAAGTTTTGTATTTCAAAAAAAAAAAACTAAATATGATTATCTGCAAAGATTTAAAAAAAAAACAAAGCAAACACTGCAAAAAACAGTGGAGCATTGATACAGGAAAATTAGAAGCTAATAATAACAATTCTTTAGAATACTTCATTGTAAGAAATCGCCAACTGACTCTTCTTCTCTCTTCTATTTTTGAGTCATTTTCCTAGCCCCACCAAACATCACAGAGAAATGTTATAAGGTCACCAACATAGATAAGTTAGGAGCAATACTGATCTCTCGTCACAACTATAAGCAGAACGAACAAATCACCAAAGAACCTCTCTGCGTTCCTTGTTCCGCTGCTATTATTCCGATTTTAAGCTTTCGAAAAGAATTTTTTTCAAGATTTTGCTAAAATTTTTCAGAAGCTTCTAGATTTATTCTTTAAAAACATAAAAATAGGGCAGCTAGAAGGCTTCTAAATTATTTGTCGCTTATTCGGTTTTATTGGTATTCCCACTAATCACGGAACTTAAACCACGTGACCTCCGACTGCTTGGACTTTATGAGTTTCGACAAGGACGTTCCGCTGCCGTGACCCATCATAATATCTGCATAATAATGGGTAAAGATGTCATTGCTTATTCCACTGCGGCATGTTGGTTCAAGAAGTTCAAAGAAGGCAACTATAAGCTTGACAACGAACCCTCCCCCCAAGGACATTTAAGATTTATTTGGATAGACTGAAAGCCGCTACTGAAGCCGATCCTTCTCGCACCACTCGTGATCTTGCAACTGAGTTCCAGTATTCACATACCATAATTGCAAAACATCTTCATGAAATGGGGAAGACACAAAAGTATGGCCTATGGATATCCCACGAATTGTCATCTCGTCAACTTGAGCGAGAATCACTGCGTGTACGAATTTGCTAAGTTGCAAATGGAACTTTGACTGGCTGAAGAAATTGGTTACTGGAGATGAGAAGTGGACTATGCACCCGAGTTATAACCGGAGACGCCAATGGGCCGGTCCTGGTGAACAGGGAAGACCAACACCGTAGTCTGAATTGCACCCCAAGAAGGTAATGCTTAGTGTATGGTGGGGATGTTCTGAAATTATCCATTGGGAGCTACTATCTGAAGATGCTACAGTTATTACCGAATTATATTGTTAACAATTGGTTCGTATGGCAAGTAAGACAAAGTATATTTCTACGACAACGCCAAGCCTCAAGTCGCCAGAGGCGCAAGTCAAAAACTTTCTTGGACTTTGTTACAGTGTGGTCAAAACGACATGAATAACGAGTGTAGTTGCGGTACACTTGCGCACGCGCTCGAAACGGCGCGCTGGAGGCAGCAGTTGGAACCGAGGTGGATCGCCGCAAACTGCAGCGATGGGTTTCACCACGCTCCTAGCTACGCTCTGTCGAAGCACCTCGAGAGAAGCTGCGTTAAGAAGCGCAGTTGCGCACGTGCTTCATGTTGTTTTGACCCCACTATACCTCCCTCATTCAGTCTACTTCCCGGACACGGCTCCTACAAACTACCATTTGTTCCCGTCACTACAGAATCATATGAAAGAAAAACATTTCGTCAACTTGGACCATCTCAAAACGGAACTGGAAAAGTTTTTCTATGAGTAAACGACCAGACTTTTATGCACATGGTATAAAAATATTACCAAAACAATTGCAATACATACTCGACAAGAACGGTTCATATATATATATATATATATATATATATATATATATATATATATATATATATATATATATATATATATATATATATATATATACGTATATATATATATATATATATATATATATATATATATATATATTCTGCTTAAAAGAAATAAATTAAAGAATAAAAATGTGGAAAAAAATCCTTCTCAAAAGTTCACAACCTAATGTTTCGAATGCTTTATTAGTTAGAAGTTACCCATACCCTCGGTATTTACATTCAGACGCAATTACCACCTAATATTTGTATGTTTCGTAGGAGCACCAATCACCCTGAATTTTTGTTGATATGTTCGTTGTAGAAGGCCTCACTTTTAGAAACCCTATAGATTCTGAATCTTTCACAACGAAGAATTTATGTAGGTTTTTTTTTGCCACATTCTGGGCCATAAACCAGTCAATGTCGCTACATCGAATAGAATACATAGAATGTTGAACTGTAAGTAACGCGATAGGTATGTGGTACAGCTGCCCAAAGCGTATCACGAGATTGAAGTCGTACGGCCATCTCAGCAAAAACGCAGAGGTCGGATAGTAGATTACAGAAACTTTGGCCTAGTTCATTTCTCGCCTTGAAAAAATGATCGCTTTAGTCCCTGTGAGGTACGTTAAAATGCAAACTCTTGTACGCGAGCCGGTCCGCTCCGAAGCCTATTCATTGGTTTTACTTGAACTTTGAGGTTGGTGAGGAGGTTTCATTAATCTTCGACCGTTCGAGCGTGCACAAAGGTGGTGCTTAGCAACTGATTTCGCGCAAAAGAACGCCGTCTTCCACGCCGCTTTTTTAAAACGATAATTGGGGAAAGATGAGTGGAGCAACGTTAGCTTCCGTAATCTACAATCTGAACTGTATATGATATGATGCCTTTAATGAGTTGAATGAAAATGTTAGTTTTGGTTCACAAATAATGGCTAATTTACTCGTTGTAATGGTAGCTAGCATCTATCAGATACGCATAGTTGGCCTCGATGCTCACTCTAAAAGCATGATCTAGACTATTAGTGAACAACTAGATATGTGATCAACTTCGGTTAAGAATACAATTTTGCTGGCATCATTTTCAAAGGCCAAATACACTGCTCTTTATCAACCGTTGAAAGGCGTTATTTTGTATTTACAAGATGCAATACTCACTTCCAAAATTAAAAAAAAAATTGGTGAGACTCTTTTGTACAACTAATTAACACTTTGACCACACCACGAAAGGGAGGATTCAATTAAGAACGACCAAGAGAAAGATGTATAGTAAGAGAAAGGATTACTTGAAGTTTACTATCTCATAGGCCTTTGTTTCCCGTTCACTATTTTAGAGAACACACATAAAATACACACATACTCTGCACTGTCACTAGATTGATTGCTGAAATATGTCAGAGTCTAAATTTAAAAAAAAAATCACTGCGAGACATTCGCAATCGACATCGAAACAGCTCCTGAATTACTGACATTAAAAGAAGTGTAGAAGGTGCAAGGCACTAATTCAACAACTTTTTGTGTGAATAAAACATGAGGCTTCCTTCCGTCAACCAAGAAAAACAAATTTCTTCAGCTAATCGAATTACATGAAACATTTTATATTATAGAATTTCAAGTTTGTTACTGTGTCAAATCCCGTATTTCTTATTAATGGAAAGCAGTCCCACCGATAAGGTCTGTAAGGTTCACGTACGAGCACCACAACAAGAAGAAATTCATGTTTTTTTTTCTTTTTTTTCAAATGTTATTCATGGAGAACCAGAAAACTCTAACTGTATGTTTCAAAGCTTACGTCAGGCAAATTTTGGTGCAATACTTGAGTCATCAGCTGTTACAAACATTTAAAAAAAAAAAGAATTTTATAGGAAAATGCTACAAAAAGAAAGGAAAGAAAAAGTTGAGAAAGTTCACCAGCAACACAATCTCAAATGAACTGATTCGAAACAAACAGCTTGGAGCTGGTCCATTTAAAAAAAGTCGACGATTTGTGGTTAGCAAGATATATAGATATAGAAAATTATGCTGGAAGATGGGAAATTTTGGAAAGTACTACTTTTCGTAACGGGAAATGAAAAAAGAAATTTGTCGTGGCATAGCTAATACATTTACAAAGCAAAAATAACTCATTATTGTCACAGGTGCAGAAGACCAACTCACGCGCAAGATCAAATACCAAACAATAATGAATCGTTTGACGTTTCCAGATAAAGCTCCGCAAATAGTTTTCAGATGTTTTTTACATGCTGCTTTTATTTCACAACATTTTATGCTATATTTTGCAAATAGATTAACGTTTCAGCAATTCACCTTTCTCCACGTGGTATATCTTCAAAACAACTGAAAGTTGCAAATCGTTTCGATTATGATGCAATGCAGTACACTATGTGTAATATACAGTAACTGCCCTCAGTAGTCTAATCTTATACGTTGAAAGGCTGGACAGCAAAACCTCTCAAAAAAAAAATGTAACTATAATTAGATTATATATATCATGTCGTAAAGGAACTCAATGAATTGAAATAGGCTATGCTTTCTTTCCTAGCTATCTCTTGTATTTCTTCTTAGACGCGCATGGTTACTTCGTATTAAAACAAGGTTGGTGGATCAAAAGTAAAACTTTCAGACACACTCACCTCTTATCCACTCAACAACACAAGTTAATGCAGAGTCGACAAGAGCTATATGTGAGAGAGGGTCCAACCGCTCCACTACTTTCAACATTTCGCCGAATGCATACTCCCTAAAACGCAAATTTGCCAGTGAAGTAAAAGGAAAAACGAAAATGAATAGAGAAATCAAGAGAACTACACCAACTTTTCACATGGATCTTGTGAACGAGTAGCCTGAATGATGTGAGGCAGATTGGCTGCGTCGCGAGGAGCTTCTATCCAGTCTGCTAAACCACTCAAATGAAATCGGCGCCCCATTACAGTTCCTTAACAGTGAGCAACTTCTTAGAGTGCTTCTAAACTCTCTACAGAGCTAAAGTGCTATAATAAACAAAGTTTTTCATTTACAACTTTTTGTTATAGAAAACACGCAACAGTCCGCATCTAGGAAATTACGTAGCTTTTTTTTGGAATTTTAAATGAGTGTATTGAAAAGAAACTCCTTCAGAGAGTTTTGTCTAAAGTTTGCATGTTAAATTACGTGACGATTCCATAAAGTAAATAAAAATCTAACAAAAGCACATATTTACTTCGAAGTGGGGACATAGAGCGCCAGAAGAGAAACGCAAGCTGCAGCCGCTTACTTTTGAAATGCAACTGGTTTCATTCCGTTGGGAAGAGAAAACGAGGAGAAATGTAAAGTAAACAAATAGCATTACCTAATTCTCTCATATCGTTGACGTCATCATCCAAAGAAAGGTGGTAGTCATAGCCTTAACATCAAAAATCACAATTATTAATATTATTTATTACATGAGGACTATTAGAAACCCAACACAAAGCTTTAAATTAATAATATTAGGAATATTATTAGGTTATTAAGTTCCGCCGTTTTTTTTTTCTTATTTCTGTATTCCGCATGTCATTAAATATGAAATATCAAGTTGAGGAAAATGAGGATTTTCGACACCTCCATCTTTATGCTTTCAATCAAAGTTCTAACGCCACAAAAGCTGCTCGCCAGTAATGATTCGACAAAGAAATCGTTGTTTGTGTCCAGGAGTTGCAGGGTTAGGAAGCAAACCAGCGGAGATTGTGGCTCGTTGATTTTTGTTGTCGACACTTAAAGCATGCGGGACACATGCTCCATACTTTTGAACCTCTCCCAAAGAGTGAAGATGTTCCTCTGCAGCAGTGTGAGAGCATTGCATTTTCTCTGCCAACCCCCTTGTCGTTTGACGCGAATTTTCGTGCAGAAGTTGGTTTAGTCGTTCTTCACCCAACTCAACTGGACGCCAGAACGAGGTGCGTCTTTGAGGTCAGATATTCCATTTTTGAACTTGGCATAGCAATCACGAGCGGTTCTCTCAGCTGTGGTACCATCTACATACACAGCACAAATGTCGCGATCAGCTTTTGTGGCATTAGAACCTTGATTAAAATCAAAAAGAATGAGGTGTCGAAAATGCTCATTTTTCTCAAATTGACATTCCATTTTAATTATCCGAAAACTAATATAAATTAGCTTGAGCAAAAAGTAAAACTTAGATTCCGATAGAACAAAACATCCTCTTTCGAATGGCATAAAACATTATGCCACAAATATTTAATGACATGCGGAATATTAAAATTAAAAAAACAGAGGGAACTTATTTTCCAACCTAATAGAATGAACTCACTCGTTCTGCCGGAAAGCATGCTTTGTGCAGAAGATGCAAGAGCTCTAAAGATGTTACGGCTGTTCTTGGTGTTGGTTGCTAAACGAAGGAGGGTATCGTTATCCAGTTCGGATTCTGCTTTTCGAGTAATCTTGAAAACACGCGAAACCCTGAAGAAGATGGAGTTAGTGATAATATATGTGGAATAGATATGCATGGAGAATCTTTATAGATCGTTCCCGACACAGTCTAGCAAGAATGAAACGGGTTGATGATCTGATTCTTATGACAGAGACTCGAATCACAGCTAAAATCAAAGAAACAGAACTATGACGTTAGCTAATGAAGCAAACAACATGCAGTCATTATCCGATTTAGCTCAAAATCCCTGAGAATCACGTCATAATTGCAATTTTTTTGGATATGGAACAGGAGACAAAGGATGAAATGCAGCTAAATACACAAGCGAGTTAATTAGTATGTTTTGTAGGAATGGAAGAAATACGCTCTCGTAGAAACAGAACTTATTTCCACTCCTATGGTAAAAGCAGTGTTAAAGTATTTCGAAAGATGATTAGCGTAGGTAACTGCAAATCAACCTCGTAACATTGAGCGTGGAAATTTTAGAGGTGAAGAAAAGGAAACAACGATAGGGCATGAATACGTGCACAAAGTTTATGCAAGCAAATGCTTCTTGCGGGATAAAATTCAGAGCAAAGTTGAGCTGAGAAACGGGCAAAGTCAAGACATTTTTGCGGTTGACGGTGAAAAACCACAACAATCAAGCAATAACCGACATCAAAGTGAGATATACCCCACTAGTTCAAGAACTGTAAAAGATAACATACGGATTCGGGTAGACATAGATTTTTGACAAAAAACATGTTACAACGGCTCGGATCATGGGATAGTAAAAGCGCAAGTCTTTGACATCAACTGCACTTCAAAAAAATACCAACGAACAACGTCACAACAAGAAAAAAAAAGGAAAGTGGATCTTACTTAGTCCACACAGTCGCCAGCGCTATAAAGTACGTAACAAATACGAGTAATATCAACTGCTGAAGGCGAAGTAGAATCATGCGGTATTTCTCCACCGCATAACACTAACAAAAACTATTAAATGAAAGTCACTCTCGCTTCCATCTCTTTCTGACAAGTGTGCTTTCCAAATAGTTACCGTTACAACTCTTATCCGTCTGCTTAAACAAATCGCCTATGAAAAAAATATGCCAGCGCATAAACGCAAAGCACACAACCACGGAGAACCCGGAAGTAGACAGAGCCAGCAACAAGAAAGACCGGGATAGAGTCATCTGCGTGACTTGCACTCGAAACGCGTCAAGCTGCCATGGATAGCGCAAAGTAAGCCACAGCAACTTTGGGGCTGGGTGTGGTGCTCTGTCGGACTCGTGGGTAAGGTGGGACGGTGCGGTCGCTTTTTCATGAGAAATGGAAGTTTGTTTTTTTTTGGATGGCTGTAGTAAGCTGATCGTTTATCAGAGAATAGGGGTTTTCTAAAGGTCGCACAATGTTGGCCATCTTGAATGAAGCGAACGGTATCATCTCATAAATAGTTCGATCTTCTGTATGTTGGGGATAGATGAATAAATGAATGGGTTTTCATGAATTATAACCTTGGAGGAGGGGTCCTTGCTTAAACTTACTTTAAAGGTTGCTAGAAAATTTACTTTCCTCTCAGTCGTAGAGTAAGCTTTGAAGAGTCCAGCATAGTTATTTCAGCAAAGTTAATATAATGGTAGTGAAAAATGAACAAATTCGGGGTATCTTCCCTCACGAGTTAAGGAAAGGCAACAACGCAACAGAAAAGGAAGGAATGCAGAAATTAGACAGCATACGTGAGCCAGTGTCAACACTGATTCAAAATATACCGAGCTGGAAACTGTAGTCCAGAGGAGTATTGTTCGTCACAGATAAGTGAATCTTAGAAGAGATCTATTGAAAATATGCCAAAAAATGGGAAGTGTAATGAATGAAGAAGAGTATATTTTAGATTTTTTCAAACTTAATTTAAACAACTTAGGTTTAAAGGCATCACCCCACGAATCTGAGGTGGTGCAGATTTCAGGTGGAGTATTCGTATACGGGATGGGAGACTACGGAGAGGGGGGTGACTCCGTCCATTTCTTCCTAATTGCCGTAAAAAACGGCCCGGAAGATGCGGCGCCGCACAAGACTGGCGCGCTCCAATCGAACCTCTTGTACAAAATGGTGCGCCAAAAGGAATGAAGCCGTATCTTCCGGGCCGTTTTTTACGGCAATTAGGAAGAAATGGACGGAATCACCCCCCTCTCCGTAGTCTCCCATCCTGTATACGAATATTCCACCTGAAATCTCCACCACCTCAGATTCGTGGGGTGATGCCTTTAAAATACCGCGCTATTTGCGAGATGATCCAGTTATCATGCAACGTAATAACTGACACGTGTGTGTGTCGGTGTGTGCGTGTGCCGGTGTGTGTGTGTGTGTGTGTGTGTGTGTGTGTGTGTGTGTGTGTGTGTGTGTGTGTGTGTGTGTGTGTGTGTGTGTGTGTGTGTGTGTGTGTGTCGGTGTGCGTGTGTCGGTGTGTGTGTGTCGGTTTGTGTTTGCCTGTTCAAAGCCGTGACCACGGGCGCTTTGCTTTACACCCTATATGACTCCTCCGTGTGTTCATTTCCTTCTTCGATCGCCTCAAGTTGGTAGCATGCCGCTCTCAGAAAGTGGAAACAGGCATGCAAACGGTTCCTTAAATACTAGCCAACAATTTTCATGATCTGATATGGAACTTATCTTTATCAGTGCGATGATGTCGTTCACGTCATTTTATGTTAAAACATCATTTTGTGACAACTTTTGTTTGAATGCAGGAAAAAAAACCATATTTTGAGTAATACTTTTAAATTTTGTCTATGATATATCGGTAAGGAGCGATTGAAGCTGAAGTTTGAATTCTATATTCTCAATTCTTATTCGTCAATACTACATTTGGATATTCTCTAAATGTAGAACCTACGCGTTTAGAAAGAAGACCGTGAAATCTTTCGCCTTTATTTACAACCACTCTGAACGTCCAGCTAAACCCGGACTTCAGACTTTCAGTGGTGTTCGCTTTGCTCTCCACCACTGATTAGTGAAAATAAATTAATAATGGTGACATTTCTTAGAAAAATAAGAATTGTGATTTTCTAACAATGTTTTCTTCTTTTTCTTAAAGGAAATTTAGGCTAAAGATTCATTGTTTTCTTTGTAAACGCGTCAGTTTTACATTTGGAGAACGTAAAAGCTTCACCTTTAAGCACCCTTTCGATACCAATGTAATATATACACGACTTGGAATCGTTACTCAAAGTATAAGTTTCCCTCTTGTTTCCCTCAACCGTTATCACAGAATGATGGTTCACATAAAATGAAGTGAATGACATCATCATACTGATAAAGATAGCATTCCACATCAGATCATGTAAACAGTTGGCTACTACATAAGCAACAGCTAGTATTCATGCTTCAACTTTCTGAAGAACGGAGGAGTCGTAGAGGTGAAAAGCAACACGGAAGGTGGATACGACTATGAAACTTTTGCAGCGCCCCATCTACCTTTTGCGACATGCACACGAAAATACTGCGCGATACTTCTACACCACGACACATGAATTCGACGCTGTGGCACCCGTATACCCCATATTACAGCTATCTGGCGCCGGCGCATCAATCCGACGCCGATGGACCGCACCCCCTTTTCGAATTTCGTGATTGAAACACACACACAACACACACACACACGTGACAGAATAAGCCCATTATTATATACCAGTCTGAATGTCCGGCTAAAGCCGGACTTCAGACTTTCTGGTGTGTTTGCCTCGCTCGCCTTCACTGATCGACAAAAACTAATATTACTGCCTTTTTTGTGAAATTAGAATTGTATATCTCTAACAATCTCTCTTCATCTTTTTATTATAATTGAAAGCGAAAAATTTCATAACCTTCTTTCAAAGCGGGTCAGTTCTACATTTGGAGAACATCAAAACTTCACTTTCAAATATTCCCTAGCAATATATTATAGAGAAAATTTAAAAGCATTACTCAAAATATGAGTCCTATTTCCCTCCAAGAGTTATCAACGAATGATGTTTAAGCACAAAATGACGTGAAAGACTTTATCCAACCGATAAAGATAACGTTCCACGTCAGACCACATAAACAACTTGCTACTACTTAAGCAGCCGTTTGCATGCGGGTTTCCACTTTCTGAGAATGACATGCTACCAACTTGAGATGAACGAAGAAGTAAATAGACACGCGGAGGAGCCGTAACGGTGAAAAGCAAAGCACCCGGCGACCACGGCCATAAAACGGCTGCAACCATCTATCTTTTGCGTCATGCACATGAAGTTATTGCGCACCATTTTGTAGCGGGACCCATCGCACCCGCTTCTATAGGTATCTAGTGCCGGCGCACCAATCTGATGCCGGGTGGACCTGTCGCACCCCGTTTTTCGAATTTCGTGACACACAGACAAACAAACAAACATACATACATACATACATACATACATACATACATACATACATACATACATACATACATACATACATACATACATACATACATACATACATACATACATACATACATACATACATACATACATACATACATACATACATACATACATACATACATACATACATACATACATACATACATACATACATACATACATACATACATACATACATACATACATACATACATACATACATACATACATACATACATACATACATACATACATACATACATACATACATACATACATACATACATACATACATACATACATACATACATACATACATACATACATACATACATACATACATACATACATACATACATACATACATACATACATACATACATACATACGGACTAAGTTCGTTATTATATCACCAGTCTGAATGTCCTTCAGACTTTCGGTGGTTTTAGCTTCGCTCCCCTTGACTGATCAACGAAAGTTAATAGTAGTGGTGTTTTCTCTAAAATTAGATTTGTGTTTTTTTTAAAAAACGCTTTCCTTCTCTTCTTTGTATTATAAATTAAGGCGAAGGATTACGGAGTTTCCCTGCTAAACGCGTCAATTCTACATTTGGAGAATATTCGATTGGTATTCCTCCTGATTTCCCCCAATAGTTATCACAGAATGATGTTTTAACATAAAATGACGTGAAAGACATCATCTAAATGATAAAAATAACGTTTTACGTCAGATCACATAAACATCTTGCTATGTGAGTGGGTGACTAGAGACTTTAGGGTATTTTATAACCCTATTTGAACAGACCAAAAAAAGGTGGTTCAGTGGAATGTCTCTATTATGTGAGTACAGGTGAGTAGCACAATTGTCAACAATAGGATTGGATGAAAAAGTGGGCAGAGCGTAGTCTGCCGCACTCTTTGACCGTACAAGTCGTAATCCCCTAGCATAACCATGACCGCGAACGGTCCTTTATACCACGCCCCTTATACATCATCGGGGTCAATGATATTGCCGCGAGCGACAACAGCACAGAGTAATAATTTACGAAACAAATTCTACTTCAACAAATGGTTTTCTTCGTACGGCTGGACTGTTGCGGAGTTTTGTGGAGTGGCGTGGGTGGCGGGCTGACGTTGGGTTAGTGGATTGCTGATGGTGTCTTGAGAATTCGCCTTGGTGCAGGTGTGTTGATGACGGCTTGTGGCTTGCTGATGACGATGACGGCGTTGACGGTTGGCGAGAGTACTTACTTCTTGTATGGCCGCTTCGTGGGTGGCTGCGGTCTTTTGGAGGAGCAAAGCAGAAAATTGTGGCCAAGGCCACAACTTCCACGCTTCACTCCACATGTGTCCTCGTGTGCCACTTTTAGGCAGAGGAGGCACAGGTTCAGCTTTGTCGCTTGTGCTGTTTTGGAGATTGGATCCGGGAACCGTGGACATCTCCCGGAATGGTGATTGTCACGATTCTCGTCCACAGTGCAAAATAGGCAGCTGGACTTCGGAGCAGTCCTTTCCAGAAGCGTTTGGCAGGCCTTTTCAAGACTGTCGAGGCGGGGGAGCAGATGATGCAATAGTGTAGCGATGTCGCATCTGTCCAGATCGTCCAGGGCGGAGAGCATAGCATCAGCGAAAGAAGACATGATTTTGTGTTTCTTTGATGCTTTTTGCTACTATTTATACGTGTTCAGATGGTCCGTATCTTGAACCCGCCTTCAACGAATAGCCTAGATGTAAGTTTCACTGCTATTGATGGTGCGCCAAAGTGCTTTTGAGTGCGTAATAAAAAAGTTGCAATTGACTGCGGGCACCCGAGAAGGTACATCGTTGTAATTGGAGTACTTTGTCCAAGACGATGATATCTTTGAGAGAGCTGACCGGGATAATATGCTTTTGTTCATTGTGCATACATGTATGGACATAACTGATAACATGTGTATGAAAGAGATAATGAGCTGATATTAACTTTGTACATTTTCTCATATTGAAACACGAGATCAAACCCGTAGCGTGTACGCCACTGTGAAATACAAAGTTTGCACCATATTATTCGCGGCACTTTTGATCTTTCTGATCTATTTTTGCGCGGTCTAAATCCGCTGTGGTAGCCCACAAGCGGGCGACTCGAGAGGACCAGAGGATTGGCTACAGTGGCAGCTATTTAATCGGTAAGCCAACTCAATCCAATTTTGGTTGATCGTCAGCTGATCGAGGGATCGGTTGACGATTGATCGGCTCCTTGCCGCGCAGCAAAGGTATCGGCCAGGGCCGGGAATTGTGCCAGAGGGGACACATTGTAAGTATGAACAAGCTGCGATTGCAATCCTGCTTGCATATGCGAACAACCAAAGGCGTTTTTGGTCACTTGCTCCGGGTGATAGAACGTACCTAGGCGTACCTAGGAATTGATAATGTTGCTAGATCTACTTCTTTACACAATTTGTACCATTCGTCGCATATCTTTTGATCGAGTGGAGTTCTCCAGTCCACTTTTGAATCAAAGATTTCTCGCATCATGGACATCAGTCTAACCATGAGCGGTCCTGTGAGACCTATTGGGTCGTAAATGGAATTAATTTGGCTCACGACATCTCTCATAGTTAATTTTTTATTGTGAACAAACTTTGTTCTCACAGTAAAGTTGCCTGTTATAGTATTGTAATCAACTCCTAGTATTTTCATTGATTCAAATTGGAGTTTGTCGGAATATGGAATTCTTGAATTTACTTCTTCAGAATTTGAGATATACTCGCGTAGATTCATCCCTATCTTGCTGAAGAGATACTTTGATTCCTTGTACTTTCTTACAGCTTCAGGAACCGATTCTGCTTGCAAAAGTATATTATCCACATACAAATTTTTGGCAATTTCTGTGGATAGTTCCGAGTTTTGGGATTCCAAATAGGACAGAATCGCTATGTTTAGTATACTCGGACAAGCTGTAACGCCAAAAGGCAACCTTCTAAATCTATATTCGACGACGTTATCTTTTGTTCGTGGGTGATTGAAATTCCGAAACCACAGGAATCTGCATAGATCCTTGTATCAATCGAATTTGTGTGAAGGCAGATTCAATGTCACACATTAAGAAGATCTTCTTGAGCGTTGAGGAGGTAAGAATGTCGTGTATTCTGTTAACGAAGGATTCCCCTTTTCGAATGACGTCGTTCAGGCTGAGGTGGCCTCTTCGTTTAGACGAAGCATCAAAGACTATCCTTAACCTTTTTCTTTGGTTTCCATACCCCTGTATGTGGCATATAATATATTTCAGCCGCATAACGGTCTGCTGTGTCGAAGGTCTCTACGATCCCTTCACTGACATATTTGTTCACAAGATCGCAGTACCATTGCTTTTGTTCAGGATTACACAAGAGGATGTTTTGTAAGGATTCTAACCTTCTTATAGCTACTGAGTAGTTATTTTCCAACTGGATTACATTTTCTTTCAGCGGAAAGGGAGCTGTGATGATGTTGTTTCAAATGAGATCAATTTCGAGTATTCCTCGAAATATCTTTGAACTTTTTCGTCTCCCTGGGTTTCTTCCGGCATGATACCGAGGCCGTCCAACTCAAACATTTTCTGTAAGAGTTCCGTGTTTTCTGAAATTCCTGTCAGGCTGTGACATACTGTGTTAGCGGTTTCACTTACTTTGCTGATTCCTCGACCATAAATTGTGGGTCCAAAAACCGTTTTTGCTATATGAAAACCAGATGGTGTTCGGATTCCGTTTGCTGGATCCGTAACTAAATCGTGGTAGTAGTCCAGTCCAACGAGAATGTGTGGATTTTGATGTTCACCACGAAGCTTTGAATTTGCTAATTGCTTTGAATTTGCTGGTTTGGTCTGTATGGTCATGCAAATTTCTTCTCCGAAAGCAGTTCCTAGTTTTACCGGAACCTTATGGCTTTCGAAACACTCGATATGGCCGCCAATTCCGGACATGGCGCAGATTTCGTGTTCTTGGGTAGACCGAGCTGTTGTGGAAGATTTTCTACGATTACTGTTTTTTGTGCCCCAGAATCGAAGAAAAATAGCACTTTTTCATATGTCTGTTTAGCAGTCATCAATATTAGTTGTTTGCTAGTTTGACTGTGTTGAATGGAGTTTTCCTTGATCTGTGGGGGTTCCACAGACACCTGAGTGTTTATTGGTTTGAACCTTTGTGGAATATTTCGATTGTTTTATTCTCTATTTTGCCAGCTGTGTTGCCTTTGCTGGTTTTGGCCAACACGAACAAATTTGGGTTTCGCTGTTGTTTTGGCTGAGTTGCTCTGTCTTAAAGCAGAGGCTCATATGGTGTTTTTGTCCGCACTTTAGTCAGTCTGATCTTTGGCAATCAAAGCTGCTATGATTAGGGGAGCAACATTTCCAACAGCGATTCTGCTCCTTAAGCATCTTGCGGCGAATGCTTTGATCCGTGACCGTTCGGCACTGCATTGATACATGATTGTCCTTATGACAGAACAAGCAGTTACGATTAGTCCTTAAGTTGTCATGATTGGTCTTTGATGGGATGGCCTTGTTGATATGTTTATGGCCAAGTCTGCTTTCGACGTAGGCTTTTGCAGTGATCTCTGTTTTTAAGAGATTCATGAGGTCATCAACTGTTTGCCGGTCTTGTGATTGACTGGCCACTAATACAGATTTTATGATGTCTTCAGGGAATTTAGATAAGATTGTTTCACACCACATTGGGTCGCAGGTTTTCCCTACATGATATCCTGCAGAAATCATTTGGTTGGTCAGCATTCTTATTTGATCAAATGTTGCAGAGCAGATGTCTGCGGAATTGTTTGCCACACTCATACTGACCAATTTTTTTGACTATTTGTGATCTATTAGACTGGTGATTGGAGTAATTCTCCTGTAAAGTTTTGATCAACCAATTGTAATTTTCAGGAATGAGTTTTATCCCTTTGATGGCTGTTTGCGCTCGACCCTTTAAACTTTCTTTGAGTAGGAGTATCTTTTGCATAATGTCCAGTTCTTCACTGTTATGGACAAGGGCTTCAAAAATGGCCCAGTATTCTGGGAAGTCGTCAGAATTCCCGTAAAATTTTGGTAGTGTGGCTTGTGGAGGTTTTATTGACCTCAGCGTCCTTTTGGCTGTGCCACTATTGCATGTGGATGCTGAATTTGATGTGTCTTGCGAGCAAGATGGCATTGTGGTGTCTCTCACGCAATTTTCGGTTGTATTATCAATTTCACCATCCCCTTCTTCGTTTTCTTCATTGTTGACATTACTGTCTCTTTGGAGCTTTAGGGACATGTATCCCAGTTTGATTTCCATATTTTCGCGCATATTTTTTGTTTCATCAAGGCGCGCTGTTAGCATGAATGTTAGGTCGTTTGCTTCAGCTATCGCAGATTGTAACTGCGATTCTTCCTCTATTTGTTCAATTTCAATCATCAAATCCTTCCTTTCGGACTTGTTTTTGCAGTTTTTATACTCATCTCTAACCTCGTTATATAATTCTTGGAGGTTTTCTCTTGCTTCTTTTATTTGCCTTATGCTACTTTGTAAAAGTGCTGTTTCTGATCTGCATTTCTGATAAGTTTCCTCATCTATTGCTGAGTACTCAACCTGTTTAGTGTACTCCCTGTAACGGGATACTAAAGTTTTTAGCGTCGTTGCGCTGAGAACTATTGGTGTTCTGTGAAAATGCAGTGCCATTTCTTTCTTTATGCACGTGCAAATGCGATAAACTTCGCTTGACCTACTGTAGTTTTTGACAGAGGTGTGATCAACTGTTTCTTGACAGTGATCTGCGTTTCAGTTACGTTTGTAAGGGAACGACTTTTTGCCCAATTACTGGGATGAATCTGATGCGATTCACTGTCTTTGGTTTGACCGTATACGTTGCTCAATGAACTAGTCTCTTTCTCCTGGCCTCAAAGATGTTACTCTTTGACGCGGGAGAGTAATGGCTTGTTTTAGCCGATGCACCAAACTATGTGAGTGGGTGACTAGAGACTTTAGGGTATTTTATAACCCTATTTGAACAGACCAAAAAGAGGTGGTTCAGTGGAATGTCTTTATTATGTGAGTACAGGTGAGTAGAACAATTGTCAGCAATAGAATTGGATGAAAAGGTGGGCAGAGCGTAGTCTGCCGCACTCTTTGACCGTACAAGTCGTAATCCTCTAGCATAACCATGACCGCGAACGGTCCTTTATACCACGCCCCTTATACATCATAGGGGTCGATGATACTTGCTACTATTTAAGCAGCCGTTTGCATGCGTGTTTCCACTTCTTGAAGACGGCATGCTACAAACTTGAGGCGAACAAAAA